>NC_056746.1:1052340487-1052482987 GCF_019279795.1 Protopterus annectens | reverse complement strand
TAATAATATTAACATGGAACCTAAAGATAAAATAAAGGAGTTTATAACCACAAATATGAATAAAAGCAATAAACAACAGATTAAACTATTGGACAAGAGTATTTCATATACAGAAGTTATTACACAAATAAATAAGCTTAAATCAAACAAAGCACGGGTAATGATGGTATTATACCAGAGATATATAAAATCCTTTCTAAAAATACATATTCATTAATACATAAGGTTTTATTTTGGCCCAAACTGAGTTAATAACCCCCATCTTGGCAATATACATTTATTTCGCCAATTTTAAAACCTAATAAAGATCCAACTAGATGTTCTTCATATCGCCCATCTCATTACTTAATGTTGATTATAAAATGTTTATGAATATCTTTGCTGATAGATTGAAGACAATCATTCCCGGCATTATAGATATAGATCAGACAGGCTTCATTGTAAATAGAAATACTTTTGATAATATAAGAAGAACTTTAACATTAATAGATTTTGCAAATAGGAAAAGAAAGATTTAACACTTATTAGTCTTGATATAAGTTCAGCATTTGATTCAGTAAGTTGGGACTATCTGTTTACCTTAATGAAGTGCACAAACTTCTCGGATGCATTTGTAAATCTAATTGAACATTTATACAAAGGAACGTTGGCTTATATTAAGGTAGGAACATATGTTTCACAAAAATACCCATTCTTAAAGGTACAAAACAAGGATGTCCACTTTCTCCACTATTATTCACTTTAGTAATGGAGCCTTGGGCTAATTTGATCAGAAACAGTACTGACATAGAGGGTTTGAAATAGATGAAAATACAACATCCAAAATTCAACTTTTTGCAGATGATGTTCTAATTACATCAGCAGGATCTAATTCTTCTATACAGACTCTATTTGATAACATGATGAATTTTAAAAGTATTTCTGGTTTAATATTCAATGAAGAAAAAACTAAAATACTACCTATATACACGAAAAAATATTCTCATTAGTGAGTTTACTAAATATGTACCCAATTCAGGTCAGATAACTTATTTAGGTATAATACTATCTTAAGATATTAAATCTATTATATATAATAATTATAATACCTGTTTTCTTAATATACAAAATCTTTTTAATACCTGGAATAATATGTTTTTTACTATGGAGGAAAGACTTACAATTATTAAAATGATAATATTCCCCAAGATTTTATACTTAATACAATCAATAATACTTCCACCTACAAAAATAATTATCAAGAAACTGAACACACTAATGTTAAATTTCTTATGGGCACCTAATAGACCTAGGATTGCATTAAAGAAACATACTAATAGCTGGTCTCAAGGGGTATTTCTTTTCCAGACTTTAATTTATATACTATCTCTTCTATTGTAAAAGTTATTACTTTATTAATAGATCAGTCATATGTCACAAAATGGAAAGATTATTGGGAGCTAATTAGTATACACTTCATGAAAATCTCCTTAAGACATAAAAATATGATTGTAAATAACTCCATGTTATGGTTACTAAAGGAATTTTGTACTTCACCTATTACACCTAAACATATGGTTTGTTACCCATTAAATATTATTATTAGTTATCGTAACTTTATATTCATGCACCCTAAGTATAGGGAATGGAATGTTATTGTATTTCCTATAATGTATACTCAGGGTATGCTTTTGTCATCTACTTCTGAAGGAACTCATTTAGCTATAGATAATGATCTAAAGTACTGGTATCAGTTGATATCTGATAATAAAGTTAAAAATCTAGATTTCTTAAAACAAGAATTTGATCTAAGAGAAACTTGCTGGTTAGAGGTTCAGACCTTTAGACAACATCTCATTAATAAAATAGATTTAATGTCTATAACTGTTAAAGAATCTATTCCAACACTGATTGATTACTTGATATTAAATTTACAACATAAAGTTTCTGATAAAGGTAAACTTTCATACATACATAAAGTTATCAGACAAGAAACTTTTACAGTGTAGATTCATACTGGAATTATTTCACTTCTATTAATGGGGACCCACCAAATCAACAAGATAAACAATATATATTGGAATCTGCTTATAGAACTACGTCTTCCATTGTCTGGAGACTTTATACATGGAAATTTTTACATAGATCTTTTTATACACCTTTGATGATGAATAAAATAAATAATAAAGATAATCTATGTAAGAGATGTAATGTAGAAATTAATGCTGACTGGGCTCATATGTTTTATGACTGTATAAAATTGAAAGAATACTGGAAGTCAATTAATGAATTTTGCAGGCTCTTTTTACAGATAATTTCATTATTTCTAAATCTCTTATATTATTCAACACACCTGTACCTCAAAGTGCTAAAAAGGTTAAGCTTCCCTTGTTATGGTCTATTCTAGCAGTGGCTAGGAAAATAATAACTAGAAATTGGTTCAGATACACCTCCTTCGTTCAATGAATTTAAAAATGTTATGAATATAGTGTGCCATATGGAAATAAACACAATTAAGACTAGAACAAATAGAAAAACATCTTATTTTATTGTATGGGATAATTTACAAAATTTGTTAAAAAAATTTTAATTTCAATAGCATGGTATTTTAGTTTAATTGATCTGATTGTAGTGGATGTCTTTGTAAATACTTTAGTTGTTTTGTTGAATATTATAATAATACCTATTTTTAATTACTTGTATAAAATTGTTATGATATTTCTCTTATATGTTAAAACAATAAACCTGTTTTGAAAAAAAAAATATTCACAAATCTGAACTCCTCCTTCCTTACCAAATTAGAATCAACTTAACATAAAATAGCTAGATTTGCAGCTCAGCAAACATAAACCTCGCCACTGCCTCTCCCTAAAATATCTCAACTGGCCAGAATTGTCCCACCTGTTCCTACAATCTCAACTCCAAATTGTACACTCAATCATATATTAGCCTAAATTCGGCCCCAAGTCTATCTTCTCACATCTCTCTCTACTCCCCTATCAGACTCCTCTGAAGCTCAACACTAGACCTACTAAAAATCCATAAACCCAAATCCAAGACAGGGTGCAACTTATATAGCTACCATCCTTCTACTGAATGAAACAAACTCCCACTAGAAATAAGGACCCTGACTCACCCCAAACATTTTAAGCTAGCAACCAAAGACCACTTTAAAAACGCTGGTCATGACATTGCACTCACCCTCCCAGATTATTCCCTTCAAAGTACTGTCAAACTAATTTACTAAAACCTAGCATTAACAAATTAGCATTAACTGCTTACTCCAAAGCTTCTTCTATACTCTGCTCCCTGAAATTCTTAAGTAACCTCTTAAGTTTCTTCTACTCAACCTAAGAAACCCTATTTCCTACTTTATAACATCTTCCTTTTGTGTATAGTTCTATTTGATCTGTCAGTAATACACATGTATGTAATATATATATATATATATATATATATATATATATATATATATATATATATTAATTACCAAACTTCTCTATTGTAACGTTATTGAAAATGCATCTTTATTGCTATATTATATTGCATTGTATTAACTTTGGAGCTTTTCTCCTCGGGTCTCCACTGAAAAAGGCCAATAGCTCAGTTGGGCACACCTGGTCAACAAATGTAAAATAAATAAATAAATAAGCAGTAAATATCCCACTCCTCATTGTACTGCGATCTCCATTCAAAAGCTTCAGGTTTTTAGAAATTCGATCATATCTTCTCGCTGATATGAATTTTGGGTTTCTGAACTCGATCAATTGATAGGGATCCATATATGTGTGTGTGTGTGTGTGTGTGTGTGTGTGTGTGTGTGATATATATATATATATATATATATATATATATATATATATATATATTATATATGTATGGGAGTGTCACATGTCATTGCACTAACAGTATATTGAAGCTACATGTGACAGAAAGATAATGTCGAAATGCTGTAATGTCGAAGTGCACAATCATCGAATCGAATGTACAATATCAACAATTATAGAATATGAATGATAGTGATACACAGCAAATCTAGTTATGCTAGTGATTGAGATACTGGTACTTTTGTATCTCTAAGATGTCTTGTAGCATAATCTGGTCTCAAACAGATGTTATGGTGATTTGTGATTGTAATAAGGAGGTTTGGTAATACTGATTGCAAGGTACATTTAAGTACACCAAAAACTGAGTGTCTGGTATACCCTGCAGATACAAGTTCAGGCTTTCCATTGTAAATGCTGCTATTAATAGTTTGCAAACAGGAGTTGCATCATCTGCAAGTACTTACCCATACAGATGATCACAGCCCATCTTCCAAATTGGTGTGTTTGGTATTAGTTAAATGGACAGTACTCTTGCAGTATAACTTGTCATTCTGCTATAAATGTTCCCATGTTTCATGTGGCATTCTATATCACATTAGTATGGTGCATACCACGACTGAGCAACAGTACATTGCTCCTGGCATTGTAGGAGACGTTCACAATGCCTTGACATCACAAAAGAATAAGGAGTTACGAAAGACTGGCAGTTACCTATTCTACCATGAAAGGCAAGTTGAGGGTGTAGATCAGTATGTATGTACACCTTTAAGAAGCTTTCCATGGACTGCGCCTGTGTATAAATACTGAGCATGTGCGAACCTGACTGCCAGTTTGTAGTAAGCTGTTGAGATGTATGCATGCATGTCTGTGTAGTCTGTCAGTTAATCAGTCTGTTTATATTTTGTACTGTTGCTAGCCTTCCTAATGTGTTTCTATGTAATAAAACATATAAATGGACTACCCTGCCTGTTTGTCTTCAATTGTAAACCATGATGAGTGAGAGAGGGTAAAAGCTATTTGGGCTGCACATGAAAGTTTACTGAAAATGCAAAGATCAGGTAATAACTGTCAGTTCACTGGATGAGGAACAAGTACTGAACAGTACCCCCCCCACACACACACACACACACGCGCGCACACACACACACACACACACACACACACACACACACACACACACACAGCATGCACACACACACAAAGCAGCGCACACACACACACACACACACACACACACACACACACACACACACACAGCAGCGCGCTGCTGTACACACACACACACACACACACACACACACACACACACACAGACACACAGACACACACACACACATACACACCTCAGATGCAGCTGAGGCAGAAACTGCAGCACTTAGAACTGATATGAAATTAAAGGCAGAGAAATAATTTTATATCCCTATTGTTATAGTTGAAAATTCAATAGCAGACACATTGTCTGAAGCTGATGTTCAGCTATCTAAAAGGAAAACCTTAACATTAACCTTAACAGAATATGAATAGGCAAAGGTGCAAACAATATGATTAGCTCTGTCCCTCCCCATTGATGATTTAAAGGACATGGATGTGCCAATGTGGTGATTAAAATTTGAAGGTCTTCTTACAAAAAATATATGGATGTTCATAGTGTTATAACTGAACTGATGATTACAACAGCTCAGAATATGATTGACATATTCTCAGGTACAGTCTAGATGATGGATGGTACTTATCTGAGTGCTAATACTAATTGTCTGTAACTATATGCCATACTTGCATTTATAACATATAGCATGGAGGGTACGTGTGTAGATTCTGTGTACTTTCTGATGTCCACTAAGTCTTACTGTGCATATAATGTACTGTGGGAATTGTTTTATGAAGCATGGAAAGAAGCTGGATGTGTCCCTGCATTTCATCTTGCTGGACCTTGAGCCTGCTGCTTTGAGGAGTGTATGCAGAAATA
The DNA here is from genome assembly GCF_019279795.1 of Protopterus annectens. Taxonomy (NCBI): domain Eukaryota; kingdom Metazoa; phylum Chordata; order Ceratodontiformes; family Protopteridae; genus Protopterus; species Protopterus annectens. The sequence goes on along the minus strand of NC_056746.1, from coordinate 1,052,477,215 downwards.
CGCCCTACACCATAGAGAAAATCCATTATTTCCACTTCAAAGAAAACACCAGGCAAAAGGTCCAAAGTCAGCATTTGCAAGCCTGTATAGCAGTGTTCTAACATTCCAACATCTGGTGAAGCAATTAGTTTGTCTGTGTTTTCTTGAAAGAGCTGGTATTTCATTTGTTTATGACTTAAACCATTATGTTCTGAACTGGGCAGTTTTATCATTATTGGTGCATGCATTTTGTTTCATTGTTTACTGGAAAAATGTTCAAAATAATAAATTTAAAATGCCCTCTAGCAACTGTACTGTATTGTACAAGGAATATAATTTAATACAATCAGGAAGGTGTTGTATCAAAGAGCACGTGTATGTTTCGTGTGCAAGGGGCCTATGCTTTGAAAACAGCCCAAAGTTAATTTTTATCTGCCACTGGCAAAATGTGTTTTCTTTGAATGTGGGTTTCAATGCTGCTTCAATGAATGTGAGTTTCAAGGGCAGAGAAGTTTTAATGCTAAGTCTGTTTTCACTGTGAGACTGCATTGCTTTGTTTAGCAGATGTCTTAGTGTTTGTGCTGTAAAATGCAAAATAAAACTTTCAAATGAAGTCCAAATCATCGTAGAAGTAAAGCAGTATGCACATTAGTGTTTACAGTAAATGGGGTGAAATAGCCAAGTAATGGTTCATTGGAATGGCTGCAGGGGGAGGCTCCATTCGACCATGATTTTGTGAAGAGTAAGGGTGGCAAACTCAAAGACAGCCTGGCTGAACTATACCTCCCAACTGTCCAGATTTTCACAGAATTAATAAATTTTTGCTTCTTATTTTTGGTTTGTTCCTCATAAAATATGTGGTTTTCTGGCAAATCATTTAGGAATTAAGTCACTAAATAATGACAGACACTGAGTTTCAGACTTCATAACCTTCAGAAAAAATGCATGCTAAAGCAAGACCTGTTATATTCTATCAACTGTCTCAGTTTATACAAGAGCAACTTTAAGCACTGTTTATATGTTCCCCTAATGTATTTGGCCTTGTCCAGATTTCCTGTATTAACAGGTTGAGAGGTATGTGCAAATAAATTGCTTTATAGAATCAGGCATATCCAAACCTCTCAACTGTCCCCGATTTTGGCTCAAAATATTGCTCTTCCCCTAACAATCCCTCTGCAAAATGGCAAATTTGGAAGAAAACATGGAGGATTTACAATTAATAAATAACTGTAATAATCAGAGTTATAGATTACTTTTATTTCAGAAATGCATGCATCTTCTTGTATTTTGTCAGCTGCTCAAGTTAACAGTTCTAATATTAAAAAAGTGCCCCTTCTTTGACAGGCTCCTAGCTGTACTGTGTGGCTATTTTATATTTTTGCATCACGTTTTTGGTCCATTTTTCATAAAAGTGTGTTTTTTTGGCAAATTAGTGGCATATCATTAAAGACTGAAGTTAGAAAATAATGACAGACATTTGAGTTTCGGATTTCATACCCTTCATAAAATTCACACTAATGCAAGACCTACTATTCTATTATCTTTCTAAGTTTAAAAGAGCATTATTTAAAAATTGTCCTTATTTTTGGGCCTTTGTCCCACTTCTATGTATGGCTTTGTCCAGATGTCTTGCTCTGAGATTGAGAGGTATGACAAATGTGTCAGGGCCATCACAGTCAGTCAGAGATATTTCAAATTGTGACATACTTGTTGCACCCCACTCCCCCATGTAGTGACTCTGGATGTGTCCAAGCAAGGCAAGCAGCAGTAATGCAGTGTAAATGTACAGAGTATCCCCCATCCAAGGTAGACACAAGTACTACAGTGGCTTTTCGTTTGTCCTTGATTTTGCAGAATGTTCTGGTTTCTATCATATTTTTATACTGTTGATTTATGCTTATTATTATTCAGAAAGTGCCTGTTGCTCTGTGTTTAAGTAGTAATGCTTTAATGACCATCAGGTAAGCTTGTACTGAAATGCATATGACAGTGTTTGTAATAAAGGACAGGATTACATTATTTTAAGAAGCTCATTACATTTGTTGGAGACTTGCAGTCATCTTTGCAGGCTTTACCTGTAAACCAAACAGAATGCCAATCTATCATGTGTGGTCCATTACCTGTACAATAATCCTTTAAGCAATGTATCTTGAGCTTGTTTCTTGTTTGCTTTTCATTTTTTACTTTGATCATGTTTTCCCCATGAAACAAGTAGATAGTTGTTCAAGCAGCAGGTCTTTTCTTGGATAAGAAACATTTTTACAAGTGGGGGTATCACAGAGATTGCTACTTTCAGCATATTACTTGGTACTTTAATAAAGCTGAATATAAATTATAATTAGAACTGCAGTGCAAGGAAACGTGGTTTGAGTTGAGTGCTGCTTGTTTTTCTTATACTTGATTTTGACTGGCATTCCAGTAATGTATTTAAAAAGTAATTTATTTTTTCATACCTGACAATCTTTTTGTTTCCATGTAGATATTAAGTAAGCTGTCATGCAGCCAATGCATTGAAATATTTTTTTCTTCTACACTTCATTTTGTCTTGATTTGACTCTCATAATGATGGTTTGGCACCCAGGGCAGCGTATTTAATTAAAGTTACAGGTTTTGTGGTTTTGAGCATAGCTCCTCCCCTTTCTAGTTGGCTGCACCCCTTCCCATTGACCCCACCCATTCAGTTGTTTCCTGCAGCCCACCCCCTTTGATTTGAAGTCACCAGCCGCCACTGTATTTATCCACCTAATCAGTGATGCAGCTAGTCTTTTCTACCAACCACCCTTGCCTGTTATAAATAGATGTCAATTCCCAGTTCAGGTTATACATAGGATGAACTTCTTTTCCCAACCCTTCATTGTTTTCTCTTCTTAAACTATCTGAATTCAATGTTTAATCTCCATTCCCTTTCCATTCCACTTATATGCAGGTGCATTATTTCTCCAGTCTACCTCTCCTGCCTCTCTTGAGAGGGTATGAGACTTCTAGGTTGCCAGTGGCTTCCAAGTGAATTCTTTACATACAGTCTTTTTAATGATTCAACCTTTCCAGTGGTCCCCTCCCCCCCCAAAAAAAGCTTCCCAGATATCCTTTTGACCTAACCACATATTCTTCTCTTTTAACATTTATTTGTGTACCACAATAACTATTGTTGTGACAGAATCCACCCCACCCCAATTTTTTGGAGCCATCCCCTTTTCCCATGCATTTCTAGGTAGGGATCCTGCCCAGAAAAAAATCTATCTCGCAGGATATTGTTAGGCAACATTAATAAAGACTGACCCAGGAATTAAATATGGGGTAATATATGCCATTTCAATGCCTGTAGCCTTTGATCCATTTCCAACCCCAAGTACTTCCATTTTTGTAATCTCCATACAGTATTTTTAAACTGTTCCTGAATAGAGTAATTTAAAGTTCCTTCATAACTATCTTTTAGCCAAATCCTCAAGCATTTCAATTCATCTTTCAATTGAGACAGCTGAAAACCTGTTTGTATTATACTGTCCCCTCAGCATTTATCTCAATCACCTTAGACTTCTCAACATTAATCTTCTATCTTGAAATGAGCCGAAACCTGGAGATTAATTGAAACAGTCAGCTTGCATCTTGGCCTGTGTTCCCTAATGTTAATATGATGTCATCCATATGCAATGCAGTCTTTAACTGTGGTTCTCCATCTATACTTCTCTATTTCTGACTGTCTAATTTTTTCTGCTAAGGGTTCCAAATAGACCCTAGATAGGAGGGAAAATGAGCATCATTGCCTTATGCCTCTGATTAATTTTACTACCTGAGACAACCTTGCCCTTACTTTAGCCTGTGCACTTACCCCCAGAGTATATTGCCATCAATAGTTTGTCTTGCTGATCAAGGATTCATATCTTTCACAATACTTCAACCAAGAATTTCCATTCTTCCCTATGAAAGGCTTTTTCATAGACTCATAGATTATTACTAGGCTAACTGCCCTCATGGACTACTTTAAGCCTAGCCAATTACCCCCTGTGAGAATCAGACCCTGCACCTTGTGTTTCTAAGGTAAGCACCTTAACCATTATGTCACCGTCCCACTACCATTTCAGCATCTAGAGCTAGGCCTGCTGCCAACCTCCTGCTTGTGTTGACATCATGTTGTTATGTAATCAAAGGTCTTTCTGTCCCCAGTGAAGTCACACTGATCTGCACTTATTATGCCCAGCAATACTCTTGATAATCTAGTGGCAAGAATCATCATAAAATCTTTATAATCATGATTTTAAACTGTAATGTAAACAGCATGACCAAAGGGACTCCAGACATCTCTGGCAAGGCTTTCAAACCGTAACCGACTACAGGTCTGCATCCTCCCCATGTAGTGACAACACAGATTTTCTGAATAATCTAAATACCTACTTCACCACATTTGATATGGACAACAACACTGTGCCAAATAAGCTCCCTGTCGAACAGGGTGAGGAGGTGCTATGTCTAAGAACATCTGATGTTCTGAAGACCCTGAAGTGAGTAAACCCAAGAAAAGCAGCTGGTGCTGATAATATTATGGGAAGGGTTCTAAGAGACTGTGCTACCCAACTGTCCATTGTACTAACAGATATATTCAACACATCTCTGCAACTAGCCATTGTACCCAGTTACTTCAAAAATATGACAGTCATTCCCTTGCCCAGAAAATCCAACCAACAAGCCTAAATGATTAGTTTGAAGTGTTTTGAGAGGTTGATCAGGAACCATATCTCGTCAAGCCTACCTGCAACACCAGATACATTACAGTTTGGTTATAGATCCAACCGCTGCACAGCTGATGCAATAACTATAGCACTTCATGAATCCTTGGCACATCTAGAGAACAAGAATTGTTATGTGAGAATGCTGTTCATTGATTTTAGTTCCACCTTTAACACTGTCACCCCCCAGAACCTGATATCGAAGCTGATCCAGCTAGGCATCAACACCCCCCTGTGTAAATGGATACTGGAATTTCTCATCAACAGACCCCAAAAAGTATGTGTGGGAAATAACAATTCAATCAGTATTATATTGAGCATGGGTGTCCCTCAGGGCTGCATCCTGAGTTCTCTGCTGTTCACCTTGTTGACGCATGACTGCACGGCCAAGTATGAATTGCAGATAATACCACTGTTGTAGGTCTTGTCAGAAATGGTGAGAAAGAAGAGCATCTGATAGGCTGGTGTGACAGCAACAATCTGGCCTTAAATGTAAGCAATACCAAAGAATTAATAGTGGACTTGACTCAGGAGACACATCGACCACTTGAAATTCAGGGGGTGGCAGTGGAAAGAGTCAAAAACACCAAGTTCCTGGGGTGCACATCTCAGAAGGCCTATCCTGGTCGACTCATATTAGCCACACAGTGAAGAAGGTACAACAATGTCTGCACTTCCTATGGAAACTAAGGAAGGCAAACCTGTTTCATTCCATCCCCAAAGCCTTCTACAGGGGGGACCATCGAGAGCATCCTGTCAAATAACATTATAGTTTGGTATGGTAACTGCAAAGCATCTGACTGTAAGGTTCTCCTGAGGGTAGTGAGGACAGCGGAAAAAGTCATTGGTTCCTCGCTCTCATCCGTGGATGATCTGCATGAAACTTGGTGTGTGGGAAGGGCTAGGAAGATAATCAACAATCCCACTCACCCTGCCCATGTCATGTACCTCCACCTTTCCTCAGGCAGGTGGTATCGCAGCTTACACTGCAAGCATCCAGACTGAACAGGAGCTTCTACTCTCTGTCAATAAGGCTGCTAAACTTGAATGCCAGGCATAACAGTGAATAATTAGATCAATATGCCATTTGCTATAAAGTATCAGTTATAGTAATCACTCTGGCAAATTACTTCAGTAACTGGTACAGTTAGCCTGATTTCTTACGCTATTACTTCCTGAATGTGCAGTAGTCAAGAGTGAGTCATCACTCCACACATGTGCAATATGAACATCAGACTATATCATGCTACAACTGATGAAGTGCAATATTCTAAGCAATCACAATGTGAAGTCATAGTCTTGCAATACCTATTACTATAATACTGTTTAATGTCTTCCTGTCCAACTGTGGCAATTTATTGTGTTGTTAATTTTTTGATTATTACTATATGTGTATTAGTCTTACTGTCATTCAAACTATGTGTTCATTGTTATGTCTTGCATGGGGATCAAAGCAACATAATTTCATTCAGCTTGCACTGCTGTGTATATCTGATTGACAATAAAGTTTACTTTGACTTTGACTTTAACAGGTCTCTATGTGCCAGGTTCCCTCAAATACCTTCCCTCTTTTGGTATAATCACTATAATTACCTTCTTTCCATGAGTCTGGTATTCTCTTACATTCTAATATTTTATTCAGTAACTTTTCCCAGATATTTAACAGTTTTTTTTCCTCCCAGCTTCTACACTTCAACAGGAATGACATCTAATCAAAGGGACTTACCTATTGCTTCTTAGTCATCACTGGTCTGATCTCTTCTTTACTGATTTTAGACCACAATTCCTCTCTCTGACTTTCTTCAATTTTTTGGGAAATCAGTTTCACTCAAAACCCCAATACTTTTTCACAAGGCTTTATGTCCAACTTATATTGATCTGGAAAATAGGCCCTGAAAAGTTTCAATATTTTACCCCCTGTAGGCATCATTTCCCCACATGCTAGGTCCCTCAACTGGCATTGTTGTCTCAGTCTACCGGCAAGAATCTTCATGGCACACAGGGTATTAGAATAAAAAATGCCCCTCACCACAATTTACTGCTTTTGAATTCTCTCATCTTCTCTTTCTTGCAATTTCATCAGCTTATCTTTTAATGGATCCTCTTCTTCAAGGGTTCTACTTTTCCCTTTCTGCTGAATTTTATAATTTCTTCCAAATCCCCTTGCTAGTCCTTTGTTCTTATTCTTCTTTTCAAATGTGCAGGACATTACCCTTTCTTTCAATACTATCTTTAATTCCTTCAACTTCTCCACTGTACAGTCCTCAGAATCCTATAATAGTAACTCCAATTGTCTGGAAATATGACCACTATATTCCTTACTATATAGATAATCGGTTGGAAACCTCCAATGCGTGCCCATTATCTTACCACCACTTAGTGTCACAATAAAATACACGTGGTATGAAAACATCAAGGGGCCTACACTTATTTCCTTTATGTACTTCTAATTCACTGTGTTTATAAAACATGTATCGAGTCAGGACCAGGTAGAGTGTGTGAGGTAGAGATGGGTATATACTGCCCCTGCATGTTTATACATATATCAAAGACAGAGTAACTATGCAGGAGAAATTTGTAAGCCCTTGTCCTTCCATCTGTAATATATATGTTGCTTTCTTTTCTCTCCTACTACTTCTGACTCCTGAAAAAATCATATTCCAATCCACTAGGATTAACAATATTTCTTCATCTACGATATAAGCATAGTGAAAAACTGACCCATAGATTTTGTCGGGAGATACAGTCCAGCTATTACTATTCTGTTCCCCTAGTAATCTTTCACTATTGCAAGACATCCTTTTTTATCCTCCATTTTCTCCACAAATGTAAATGATGTGCTTCTCTGTTTCAAAATCACCACCACCTTATATGTATGGGTCCCTGTATATCTTGCTCCTGTCAACATTACATAGCCCTATCTCGTTAATTTCTGGTAATCAGACTCATCCAAATGAATTTCCTGTAATATTGTAAATACAGCATTTCCTGCTCTTATCTGGTTAACTATTCATTCCCTCTTCACAGGACTGCTGAATCCATTCACATTTCAACTCAAGATTGGAATTGCCCCCATTCTAATCTGGTCTGTCACTTCCTGATTTTTTTCTGATATTATTCTTAATCAAATTCTAATCGCATGTCTTGCACCTCCACTTAGCTATGGCTCCAGTTGCTTAAAGAGGACCATATACTATACTGCAGAATGTATATTCATATTAAGCTTCCCATTGAATGAACTCAGTACCTTCCTTCTTCATTCAGAACTATAGCTGAATCTACATAACTAATGTTGCTAATGGTCAAATTACCACTCAAGTCTAGTTAGTGATATAGGCTGTATAAGCTCTAAAGTCACTTGATCCAGTACTCAAGAGGCAGTGTAATACCTGAGGTCGGGCAACAGTGAGCATGGCCTACATGCAAGACACAGTGGTGTATAAAGTTACCAAATGTCACCTGAGAACTGGTAGCCCTGTTGCTAGTGCATACAACTCCACAACAGCAGTGATAGGTGTCCATGGGTTAAACATATACAGGCCAATAGGAATCCATGTTGTGGAAGGATAGTAGTGTCATGCAAGGAGTACAAAGCAGTAGTAAGAGGTAAATAGGGAGGAGTAGGCTGGAAGGAGGCCAGTGCAGCTCAGAGCATTTCTTAAATGAACTATCCAATCTTGTCTGTTGGGACAGTCTTCAGAGTTTGCACTTGCATACACCTCTGACCTAGAAGTGACCAGCTACAGCAGAGAAATTCAACACAGTTGCATATGAGCATGTGTCATACATTACATAAACGTACCCACTGTCATTTTGCCCCAGCTGCTGTGGGCACAAGATGATGATAGAGCTGCACTACCAGTGTGTACTACTGCACACAATGGTATTGCCACACTGGTGCACTACCAGAATGTGTAGTAGTACTTGAATCAGAGATTCGGTGCTAGTAGATTCTGTGCACTGCACAACTGCAGCTTCTGACTGTTACAATATGTGGCAGGTGTGCAATGAGACAGCCACCAGAAGCAGTCTTACATGACAAAAGGTATATACACAGACACTGCAGCAGACAGTACGTTCCAAAGCAGCCAGCTTTGGAACTTGAGTTTGCATGAGGCCAATGATGACACTCTGTTGATGTTACTTGCAGGATGTATCCTGGTTACACTACAATATGTGGTTAGGGACAACTGACATCATGAGAGTGATGCACGTAACCGATGGACTGTGCCATCAGGCAGTCTAAGCAGCCATTCCCCAGTACTGTGCTGGACTCTGCTAGAAATAGTACTTTGCATATTAGAAACTGTCTCTCTTACCATCTCATTCTGATGCATTGGGTCCTGTTTCCAATACCATTCTATGCTGAGCGAAATTTTCTATTTGTCCATGTACTGCTGCTTCTGCTACCTTGACAACTGTGCACTGCTGTCAATCATAGTCACTACAAGATATTTCTATAAAGTATATTATTGCCCAGAATTTTTAGTGTAACTCCAAAATGATGACTGAGCTATGAATATGGCTATGCCTACTATTAAAGCTATAGGCTACTATGTACCACGTCACCCATTTTATAACAAATACAGTTTTTCCTGTGGTATATATATATATATATATATATATATATATATATATATATATATATATATATATATATATATATATATATATACATACATATATACATATACACTCATATATATATATATATATATATATATATATTCATACTGTATATGGATTTTTGAAAATTCAGCTATTAGCAATGAACTAGCTTGTAAAAGTTGATACAATGAAATATAATGAATGTCAAGTGATATACAGATTTTGCAGTCTTTGTTTTCTTTTGCAATTGCACAATCCATAGACATTTACACATGTAACATCACTGTAGTAGATAACATTCTAGATTATTCTTCCATAGCTTGTATTTAGAACATCAGATTTCTGTTCCCCTAACTTCTCATTGACTCCCTCATCTGACGTCTTCAATAACTTCATCTCGAAGACTCTGATTGGAACTCTCAGCAGTGACCTCTTGAGCAACTTCAAGATTTTTCTCATTCTGAGAAGGTTGTGCATGCTTCTTAACACTCTTATTTTGCTCTGCAGTCTGTTCTTAATATTTTGGGTTTGATGACTGCTTAGTTTCTGTTGATCTTTTAAACGTATTGGGAGGGATTATACCTTATAGGGTTGGGAGGATGGCTTAATGGCTCAGGTGTTTGCCTTTCAAACACAAAGTACAGGGTTTGAGTCTCACAAGGGATAATTGACTAGGCTTAAAATGGCTCGCAAGGGCAGTTAACTTAGTCCTAACCTTAAACTAAGTACAACTTTATTGCTTTTAGCTTAAATGATTAGAGTGCACAGTGGAATCTGACTGACCTTCTATACTGTCTTTTAGAATCTGTAATCTCACCTTAACCCCGTTCTACAAATTAGACAAACATTCTGGCAGTTTTGTAATAATATTGATTCTGTATTTGCTGATTTACTCCAAGCAGTTGCACAACATTAATTCTCTGGAATTAATATGTAGTAACAGTAGACACTTAGCTTTTAAATGGTATTTTTGCACTTATCATGCATCTGCATTTTACAGTTAATTTCATTTCTGAGTACAGTCCTAACTTAAAGCTGCCAGTGGTTTGAAATCAAAACAAAAATTATGATTTTTTTGTGTTTTTTTATTTTTACTGTCAGTTCACTTGACCCCACCCATAAAATGAGATACACTTAGGTATTGGCGTTGATTTATATACACCAGAACAGCATTGTAGATAATCAAAACTACCATATTTCTTTAAAAGAACAGCTACTTACTTAAATTATGCTTAATTTACAGTATAGGGTGTTCCAACTGTGAGATGTAGCTGAAAATGTGTCTTTCTAGGATGAAAGACTCCCCTGTCACTGCAATTACCATTGACAAAATAGTAGCTTATACACTAATGTAGTCAACGAAGCATTGTGAGTTCAGAACTTCATGATATCATGTTAGGAGTTTTGTTCTTCAACAAAATTTTCAGGGGGCCATCCTTGTCAACAAAATTAATTGGAAAAATAACATAGTTTTTATCAAACACTGTAAAATGTGATATTATATGGTAAGGAAGTCACTCTCCTCACGAAAGGTTTGTTATTTACATTTGCTATGGAAGGTGTAACAATATACTTTAAGCATTGTACTCACTGTGTTGGTGAAAGATCTGTTCCTTAAGCGGGATGTTTCTACATTCCAGTCTGTACAAATAACAATTTGATTTATCAGTGTTAGTACATTTCATCATCAGGTTAGTACATTTTATCATTAGGGTTTTGACTGTTTATATTATCTGCTCTGTCTAACCATTGCTCTGTGGAGATCTCAGACTACCTGTTATAAATTTGAATTTCCACTCACAGTTTCTAATCTCTTGCTTACTGAACTTCAAATGACAGTTCATAGAATTCCTTATCTGGCAAAACTACTTTTCAACAGTGCAGTGACAGTTGTAGTACTGCCCTGTTTTTTAGTTTAACTGCTTCTGGCAACTTGAAGTAATAGTTAACACAAATCAAATACTGGTTGTCTCTGAAATGAAATAGATCTGTTATAACCTTGTTCTTTGGCAGCTTCAGTCTGTCAGGTGAAAGTACATCTTACATAGGATTCAAGTTACAGAATCTGCTGCAGAGAGGACAATTTTATTTATTTATTTATTTATTTTACATTTGTTTATTGGGAAAGTCTGACTGGGATAAGACCCATTTTCAGCAGAGGCCAGGGGAGAAAAGCTCCACATACAGATATTATACAAAAACTTATACAACAAATTATACAAAACTTATACAAAAAAATGCATATAAGACATGCAGTACACCAGAAGTTAGATTCAATGCTATTATAGCTGACATTTGTATTATACAGTCATCTAATATAATTCCTTATTGTAGTGTAGACATTGTAGTTTCTCAAAATAAGCTGCAGAAAGAATTGTAGGGGGGAAACTGGATAGAAAAAGATGAGGTTATAGATTATCTAGACATGACAGAGAGCACAGATTATGAGGTGGTCGGGGAAGAAGAAAAAGTATGACCGGAAGCTACTAAAACTAGTTAGCCTAGAGTAGTACAGGAACAAAGCCAGGTGTCATTAAGATCATTTTTAAGAATCTTTTTGAATTGGTTGGCATTTATGTTGGTTCTGATGTTGTGAGATAGTGAATTCCACCTTGTTGATACATGATGAGAAAATAGGGAGTCCCCTGTCATATTAGTGGATTTGGACACTTGTAGTAGAGATTTATTTGTTGAGCGAAGACTTCTATTTGTGGTATGGGGCTGGAGAATATTTAGAAGGGCAGGGTTTTTTTCAGGTTGATATACTAGTTTGTGTGATAAGGTTAATTGGTTATAGGATAGAAGTTGTGGGTGCAATATTCTCTCATCTTTTCTAATAACTTTGGCCAGCAGAGAACATGTCACCCTTTCTTTGCACTTAGCATCCAATTCATTAATCCATGAATCCTCTCTACTGTGTTTTCTCTCATCTGGTTAGGTACAATTACTTGGGTCTATATTCGGCTACCGAATGCTAGAAACCTCGAACCATGAAACAACAAAAGTAAAACAGTGAAAGGGACAATTATCGAACAACGACATCATCGGAGGGAAAAAAAACATCAAATAGTCATAGTCAGCCAACATCCCACACACAACCCACCAAGTGAAGGCTATGCCCCCCACATCCCCCTAACTATATACACCAACTCCAAGATCACACTACAGTGGGGAATCTATGCCCACATCCCTGGCTGTCACCCCATGCACCCAATTCTTAGGTGAAATGGAGCCCTAGTTAACGGACTCCATGGTTCCATTAGCACCCCTTCCCCTTATCTACACTCATAGCCCTGCCTGTTACCCCATGCACCCATTTATTAAGTTGCTGACCTTATGCACCTCCAAGGTACTTCCCGATGACTGTTCTATATCTTTAAAAATTGTTGCATTAATCAACCAATACTGCCAAATGGCTTGATTCCATAAGAAAACAGATACTGTTAATGAAGGTTTTTATATCTAAGATGATGCAGGCCAAATGCAGCAAATGACATACATGTGTCTTGTAATGTTGGGACTTGTACAGCAACTGCTTCATCTAATCTCCAGGCAAATTCAGGCATAAATAGCCATCTATTATCAGATGAAATCTTAATTCTTTAGGAACAGTACAACTTTACATTAAGGAAAAAACATGAGCAAGAAACAGTAGGATGGTTAACTTTCAGGCAATCCCTCTAAGCTTAAACTTCTATAAAGTCTTTGCAATATGGCAATGCACATTACTGTCTCGTATTGTTTATTGAACTCCATGTGAAACACGTCATTAATCAGACTAAAACATTTGCAGACACGCATTACATTAATTCACATAATTTTAAAACTATGCAGTAAATAAGTAAACTCACCAGCACAATAGACTCTCCAAAATGTATTGGGAAGTACAGCCTGACACTGGGTCTACTTTCATAAAATATTTTTAAAACTACTATGACCAGTCTATTTGATTCATGAGTCCAGCTACAGCTAGTTAAAAACCCTGATGTCATTCTCTGAAAGTCTGTTTTTCATCTGAGGCACATTTTAATGCCAATTTCCAAAGCTTCAGGACCACATAGCCATACCTGCTTGAGCTTTTCAAATTTCATTTTAAGTCTATCTGTTTTCAATATAGTGTAAACAGAGGTGCCGGAAGCTGTTGAATTGCATACCTCCTGCAAATAAAAGAACTAAACTCTCCTTACCAGCATGACTCTGGCTCTGGCAGCACCAATGGAACAGCGGCAGCATAACTCCTGTAACACAGAGCAATAAGACAACAAGAACAGCTAGTTTAGTTAGTTTAATTTCTGCATGCGAATCCACATTAGCGTGAAAACTCCACTTCATTAATTTTTCCAAACAGGTCTTCCAGCTGTAAAAGTGGGGGGGGGGCTCTCCTCCCCCTGCCTCTATGGTTCCATCCCTTTCATAGTTTTTATGAAATACATATTCACCCTTGCCCAACTTGAGGATGTAAATCAATCTGTAGTACTATGAAACCAGAAATATGACTAAGTTGCTAAAAAAAAAAAAAAAGAAATTTTACTGGATTTGGTGCCAGTATAACATATTTACAAATATTCAGAAACAGAATATTACTCACAGTATCTCCAAAGCTCTCTGTGGGGGAAAAAAAGAAGATATATGATCCAATGTGTGATTATATGATGTAGTACCATCTCCAGGAGGAATACCTTAATGTAAAATGCAATATCTGTTAGTCATTTAATATGCAAACTATTTATCACATAAAGAGCATCTTAATTTTGATAATCTTAAATGGGAGTTCTGTGTCCTTCTTTGAAGGTGCTTTGATGTTGGCCATACCCTCAGAGTTCACCCTATCAGCTCCAGGGATCATGCTTGACTTTCTTGATTCTTCCAAAGCTAAATAGAAATATAATGGCATCAAGACAGAGAGGAAAAAGTAACACATATGGAAAATAGGACTGATGGTCCAAAAGAGATTTTGCCTTAAGTAAAAAAAAAAAAAAACATTCTTCTACCGCTACTTTTTTACTCCTTCTTGTGTCTCTAATTGTGGCTGAGTCTTTATTCCTAGGTAAACCAGACAAGAAAGTATTTCCTCTGTTTTTGATACTAAGGTAAGGAAAATGTTTCTTCTTCTCCTTCTTTCAGCTTTTTCCTGGTTAGGGGTTGCCACAGCGGATCATCTGTCCGCTCATGATTGGCAGTGGAGTTTTACAGTGTCGAGTTGCCAGCCTGGTGCCCAACCTTCCACAGAAGGCACACACATGCACACACTCACACCTAGAGCCAATTTAGAGTGTCCAGTCCACCTACTGCATGTCTTTGGGATGTGGGAGGAAATTGGAGCACCCAGAGGAAACCCACACGACCACAGGGAGGACATGCAGACTCTGCACAGAAGGCACCCCAGCCGAGAATCAAACCGGAGAACCTCTTGCTGTGAGGCGGCAACGCTAACTGCTGCACCGCCATGGCTGCCCATAAGGAAAATGTTTCCATGCAGACTTTTGTCTACCAAATCCTTTAAGCCTTTCAAGAAGTTTTTCATAGTAATTTTGTTACAGTGGACATTGACTATTGGGGGTCTTTTAGAAGTTTCAGCAGGAAATCTGTCTGGTCTTTTCCCCTTCTAGTTCCAAGTGGATAGAGGCACTTCATCCCTACCCTAATTTTTTCCCTTTTATTCCTGAATCTACAGCATTTCCAATTAGGTCTATCTCTACCCTGCAGACATCAATGTCAGCAGAAAATGTGTCTATACGAGTCGTGATTTGGGCTTTGGAGCCAGTTTTTGGGTTTGACTCCTTCTGTAATGACAACTACATCAATGTCAATGGCTTTAATGACACTGCTGTTTGTGTTGTGAGCACTATGGCCCCCTGGATTTGGGGACAGATTCCAGTGCTGACCTTGTGAGGGTCATTGCTGGTCTCAGCTGTTGAGACCATAACCTTGAGGTCTTCACTATCAGACATGGACTCAGTGTGTCCATCTACCCCATCACTCCAAGTCTAGCTTTTGGAGTTAGGCTAGGCACTAGTTCTGTCAGCATTGGTGTTAACCTCAATGGGCTACAGATTTGAGCTGTCTGGGTAAATAGCCATGGTCCAGAGGGTTACTTCAGTGTTGATTTTGATATCAGCATTGCAGAATGTACTGCGTGTGCAGCCCACAGCAGCAGCCACACCTGAGTTAACATCATCCTCGACTACATATTTTTCTTACCTGTACCTCTGTCTACTCATTCTTCTCAGTATCAGGAGAGGGGGGCCTGATTAACACTTAGCCTTGGGCTTCTGTCTCCTCTTTAGATCCTTCCCTTCCCTGATCAGGTAAGAAGTAGAGGTGCAAGAGGAGACAACTGGATTCCCCTCTGGTGTCCCCCACCTGAAATATGAATAATGGAGATGGCATTGATCCACCCCCCCTGATGACTTAGAGTTGAAGGACAGTCTGTAAATGATGAGGACAAAGAGTTCATGGCCCACAGACCCCAAAACATCTGTATTGAGTATCATGCAAGAGGCCTTCTGATTTCCACTGCTTTCCCCCTGGGGGGTTTCCCTGTGTGTAAGGTGTTGGATCTTGTTAGGACTGCATGAAAAGAACTCAATGTTGGCACCTGCTTTGAGGAGACTAGACAAGATCTTCTGTCACCCTAACAATTAGAATCATTGGGACTAGACTTTCATGCCAAACTCTGTTGTCACTGCAGCAGTCCTAAAGAAGGCTCATCAGAATCCATCCTCCCAAAATGGACAGATTTGGGAAGTGAGTTCATGTGTCCTGTACTATTACTTTAAGGTCAGTAAACTACTTCAGAAAAAGAGAGACGCTGACAGCTGCAAAAATCCAACAAGGCCTTTACTAGTGCAAAAACACAAGCGCTTTCACAAATGAGCTTCCTCAGGTGTACATCAAGCACTAATGAGACACACCTATATATACACAGTACAAATCACATGAAGCAAAACAATCAACTGCCTGCTTAAAAAAATGTTAACATGTATATAAGAAATATGTGTAAAAATATATACACATAAATAAAACCTAAACAGTAAACATAAATATAAATATAAACATCATTTAATATACATTAAATACTAAAATAAACAAATAAATACTTTAAAATCATCTTTTTAGTGGCCTCATTTTCAACCTAGGTTTTAGGGAAATGCATTCATTAAGACCATGCCCTTCCGTACTTCTCAACCTGGTAATCCAAATAGCTTCTAGATTCTCAGTCCTATTATACATATCACCCTGTCTAATTAGTAAAAAGTAAACTACTTGTCACATATGATATACTTTGAGAGACACCTGGTCAATGATATGTTCCAGTTACTGTAAGAATTGTCGAACAAGGATTTTAAGATTAAGCTATGCTCACAGGCAATACTATCTTTAATTCCTTCAACTTCTCCACTGTACAGTCCTCAGAATCCTATTAACTCCAATTGTCTGGAAATATGACCACTATATTCCTTACTATATAGATAATCGGTTGGAAACCTCCAATGCGTGTCCATTATCTTACCACCACTTAGTGTCACAATAAAATACACGTGGTATGAAAACATCAAGGGGCCTACACTTATTTCCTTTATTTACTTCTAATTCACTGTGTTTATAAAACATGTATCTAGTCAGGACCAGGTAGAGTGTGTGAGGTAGAGATGGGTATATACTGCCCCTGCATGTTTATACATATATCAAAGACAGAGTAACTATGCAGGAGAAATTTGTAAGCCCTTGTCCTTCCATCTGTAATATACATGTTGCTTTCTTTTCT
The DNA here is from genome assembly GCF_019279795.1 of Protopterus annectens. Taxonomy (NCBI): domain Eukaryota; kingdom Metazoa; phylum Chordata; order Ceratodontiformes; family Protopteridae; genus Protopterus; species Protopterus annectens. Next base: position 1,052,460,136 of record NC_056746.1, on the reverse strand, counting down.
CTCCTACTACTTCTGACTCCTGAAAAAATCATATTCCAATCCACTAGGATTAACAATATTTCTTCATCTACGATATAAGCATAGTGAAAAACTGACCCTTAGATTTTGTCGGGAGATACAGTCCAGCTATTACTATTCTGTTCCCCTAGTAATCTTTCACTATTGCAAGACATCCTTTTTTATCCTCCATTTTCTCCACAAATGTAAATGATGTGCTTCTCTGTTTCAAAATCACCACCACCTTATATGTATGGGTCCCTGTATATCTTGCTCCTGTCAACATTACATAGCCCTATCTCGTTAATTTCTGGTGATCAGACTCATCCAAATGAATTTCCTGTAATATTGTAAATACAGCATTTCCTGCTCTTATCTGGTTAACTATTCATTCCCTCTTCACAGGACTGCTGAATCCATTCACATTTCAACTCAAGATTGGAATTGCCCCCATTCTAATCTGGTCTGTCACTTCCTGATTTTTTTCTGATATTATTCTTAATCAAATTCTAATCACATGTCTTGCACCTCCACTTAGCTATGGCTCCAGTTGCTTAAAGAGGACCATATACTATACTGCAGAATGTATATTCATATTAAGCTTCCCATTGAATGAACTCAGTACCTTCCTTCTTCATTCAGAACTATAGCTGAATCTACATAACTAATGTTGCTAATGGTCAAATTACCACTCAAGTCTAGTTAGTGATATAGGCTGTATAAGCTCTAAAGTCACTTGATCCAGTACTCAAGAGGCAGTGTAATACCTGAGGTCGGGGCAACAGTGAGCATGGCCTACATGCAAGACACAGTGGTGTATAAAGTTACCAAATGTCACCTGAGAACTGGTAGCCCTGTTGCTAGTGCATACAACTCCACAACAGCAGTGATAGGTGTCCATGGGTTAAACATATACAGGCCAATAGGAATCCATGTTGTGGAAGGATAGTAGTGTCATGCAAGGAGTACAAAGCAGTAGTAAGAGGTAAATAGGGAGGAGTAGGCTGGAAGGAGGCCAGTGCAGCTCAGAGCATTTCTTAAATGAACTATCCAATCTTGTCTGTTGGGACAGTCTTCAGAGTTTGCACTTGCATACACCTCTGACCTAGAAGTGACCAGCTACAGCAGAGAAATTCAACACAGTTGCATATGAGCATGTGTCATACATTACATAAACGTACCCACTGTCATTTTGCCCCAGCTGCTGTGGGCACAAGATGATGATAGAGGTGCACTACCAGTGTGTACTACTGCACACAATGGTATTGCCACACTGGTGCACTACCAGAATGTGTAGTAGTACTTGAATCAGAGATTCGGTGCTAGTAGATTCTGTGTACTGCACAACTGCAGCTTCTGACTGTTACAATATGTGGCAGGTGTGCAATGAGACAGCCACCAGAAGCAGTCTTACATGACAAAAGGTATATACACAGACACTGCAGCAGACAGTACGTTCCAAAGCAGCCAGCTTTGGAACTTGAGTTCATGAGGCCAATGATGACACTCTGTTGATGTTACTTGCAGGATGTATCCTGGTTACACTACAATATGTGGTTAGGGACAACTGACATCATGAGAGTGATGCACGTAATCGATGGACTGTGCCATCAGGCAGTCTAAGCAGCCATTCCCCAGTACTGTGCTGGACTCTGCTAGAAATAGTACTTTGCATATTAGAAACTGTCTCTCTTACCATCTCATTCTGATGCATTGGGTCCTGTTTCCAATACCATTCTATGCTGAGCGAAATTTTCTATTTGTCCATGTACTGCTGCTTCTGCTACCTTGACAACTGTGCACTGCTGTCAATCATAGTCACTACAAGATATTTCTATAAAGTATATTATTGCCCAGAATTTTTAGTGTAACTCCAAAATGATGACTGAGCTATGAATATGGCTATGCCTACTATTAAAGCTATAGGCTACTATGTACCACGTCACCCATTTTATAACAAATACAGTTTTTCCTGTGGTATATATATATATATATATATATATATATATATACATACATATATACATATACACTCATATATATATATATATATATATATATATATTCATACTGTATATGGATTTTTGAAAATTCAGCTATTAGCAATGAACTAGCTTGTAAAAGTTGATACAATGAAATATAATGAATGTCAAGTGATATACAGATTTTGCAGTCTTTGTTTTCTTTTGCAATTGCACAATCCATAGACATTTACACATGTAACATCACTGTAGTAGATAACATTCTAGATTATTCTTCCATAGCTTGTATTTAGAACATCAGATTTCTGTTCCCCTAACTTCTCATTGACTCCCTCATCTGACGTCTTCAATAACTTAATCTCGAAGACTCTGATTGGAACTCTCAGCAGTGACCTCTTGAGCAACTTCAAGATTTTTCTCATTCTGAGAAGGTTGTGCATGCTTCTTAACACTCTTATTTTGCTCTGCAGTCTGTTCTTAATATTTTGGGTTTGATGACTGCTTAGTTTCTGTTGATCTTTTAAACGTATTGGGAGGGATTATACCTTATAGGGTTGGGAGGATGGCTTAATGGCTCAGGTGTTTGCCTTTCAAACACAAAGTACAGGGTTTGAGTCTCACAAGGGATAATTGACTAGGCTTAAAATGGCTCGCAAGGGCAGTTAACTTAGTCCTAACCTTAAACTAAGTACAACTTTATTGCTTTTAGCTTAAATGATTAGAGTGCACAGTGGAATCTGACTGACCTTCTATACTGTCTTTTAGAATCTGTAATCTCACCTTAACCCCGTTCTACAAATTAGACAAACATTCTGGCAGTTTTGTAATAATATTGATTCTGTATTTGCTGATTTACTCCAAGCAGTTGCACAACATTAATTCTCTGGAATTAATATGTAGTAACAGTAGACACTTAGCTTTTAAATGGTATTTTTGCACTTATCATGCATCTGCATTTTACAGTTAATTTCATTTCTGAGTACAGTCCTAACTTAAAGCTGCCAGTGGTTTGAAATCAAAACAAAAATTATGATTTTTTTGTTTTTTTATTTTTACTGTCAGTTCACTTGACCCCACCCATAAAATGAGATACACTTAGGTATTGGCGTTGATTTATATACACCAGAACAGCATTGTAGATAATCAAAACTACCATATTTCTTTAAAAGAACAGCTACTTACTTAAATTATGCTTAATTTACAGTATAGGGTGTTCCAACTGTGAGATGTAGCTGAAAATGTGTCTTTCTAGGATGAAAGACTCCCCTGTCACTGCAATTACCATTGACAAAATAGTAGCTTATACACTAATGTAGTCAACGAAGCATTGTGAGTTCAGAACTTCATGATATCATGTTAGAAGTTTTGTTCTTCAACAAAATTTTCAGGGGGCCATCCTTGTCAACAAAATTAATTGGAAAAATAACATAGTTTTTATCAAACACTGTAAAATGTGATATTATATGGTAAGGAAGTCACTCTCCTCACGAAAGGTTTGTTATTTACATTTGCTATGGAAGGTGTAACAATATACTTTAAGCATTGTACTCACTGTGTTGGTGAAAGATCTGTTCCTTAAGCGGGATGTTTCTACATTCCAGTCTGTACAAATAACAATTTGATTTATCAGTGTTAGTACATTTCATCATCAGGTTAGTACATTTTATCATTAGGGTTTTGACTGTTTATATTATCTGCTCTGTCTAACCATTGCTCTGTGGAGATCTCAGACTACCTGTTATAAATTTGAATTTCCACTCACAGTTTCTAATCTCTTGCTTACTGAACTTCAAATGACAGTTCATAGAATTCCTTATCTGGCAAAACTACTTTTCAACAGTGCAGTGACAGTTGTAGTACTGCCCTGTTTTTTAGTTTAACTGCTTCTGGCAACTTGAAGTAATAGTTAACACAAATCAAATACTGGTTGTCTCTGAAATGAAATAGATCTGTTATAACCTTGTTCTTTGGCAGCTTCAGTCTGTCAGGTGAAAGTACATCTTACATAGGATTCAAGTTACAGAATCTGCTGCAGAGATGACAATTTTATTTATTTATTTATTTATTTTACATTTGTTTATTGGGAAAGTCTGACTGGGATAAGACCCATTTTCAGCAGAGGCCAGGGGAGAAAAGCTCCACATACAGAGATTATACAAAAACTTATACAACAAATTATACAAAATTTATACAAAAAAATGCATATAAGACATGCAGTACACCAGAAGTTAGATTCAATGCTATTATAGCTGACATTTGTATTATACAGTCATCTAATATAATTCCTTATTGTAGTGTAGACATTGTAGTTTCTCAAAATAAGCTGCAGAAAGGATTGTAGGGGGGAAACTGGATAGAAAAAGATGAGGTTATAGATTATCTAGACATGACAGAGAGCACAGATTATGAGGTGGTCGGGGAAGAAGAAAAAGTATGACCGGAAGCTACTAAAACTAGTTAGCCTAGAGTAGTACAGGAACAAAGCCAGGTGTCATTAAGATCATTTTTAAGAATCTTTTTGAATTGGTTGGCATTTATGTTGGTTCTGATGTTGTGAGATAGTGAATTCCACCTTGTTGATACATGATGAGAAAATAGGGAGTCCCCTGTCATATTAGTGGATTTGGACACTTGTAGTAGAGATTTATTTGTTGAGCGAAGACTTCTATTTGTGGTATGGGGCTGGAGAATATTTAGAAGGGCAGGGTTTTTTTCAGGTTGATATACTAGTTTGTGTGATAAGGTTAATTGGTTATAGGATAGAAGTTGTGGGTGCAATATTCTCTCATCTTTTCTAATAACTTTGGCCAGCAGAGAACATGTCAACCTTTCTTTGCACTTAGCATCCAATTCATTAATCCATGAATCCTCTCTACTGTGTTTTCTCTCATCTGGTTAGGTACAATTACTTGGGTCTATATTCAATGCTAGAAACCTCGAACCATGAAACAACAAAAGTAAAACAGTGAAAGGGACAATTATCGAACAACGACATCATCGGAGGGAAAAAAAACATCAAATAGTCATAGTCAGCCAACATCCCACACACAACCCACCAAGTGAAGGCTATGCCCCCCACATCCCCCTAACTATATACACCAACTCCAAGATCACACTACAGTGGGGAATCTATGCCCACATCCCTGGCTGTCACCCCATGCACCCAATTCTTAGGTGAAATGGAGCCCTAGTTAACGGACTCCATGGTTCCATTAGCACCCCTTCCCCTTATCTACACTCATAGCCCTGCCTGTTACCCCATGCACCCATTTATTAAGTTGCTGACCTTATGCACCTCCAAGGTACTTCCCGATGACTGTTCTATATCTTTAAAAATTGTTGCATTAATCAACCAATACTGCCAAATGGCTTGATTCCATAAGAAAACAGAGACTGTTAATGAAGGTTTTTATATCTAAGATGATGCAGGCCAAATGCAGCAAATGACATACATGTGTCTTGTAATGTTGGGACTTGTACAGCAACTGCATCATCTAATCTCCAGGCAAATTCAGGCATAAATAGCCATCTATTATCAGATGAAATCTTAATTCTTTAGGAACAGTACAACTTTACATTAAGGAAAAAACCTGAGCAAGAAACAGTAGGATGGTTAACTTTCAGGCAATCCCTCTAAGCTTAAACTTCTATAAAGTCTTTGCAATATGGCAATGCACATTACTGTCTCGTATTGTTTATTGAACTCCATGTGAAACACGTCATTAATCAGACTAAAACATTTGCAGACACGCATTACATTAATTCACATAATTTTAAATCTATGCAGTAAATAAGTAAACTCACCAGCACAATAGACTCTCCAAAATGTATTGGGAAGTACAGCCTGACACTGGGTCTACTTTCATAAAATATTTTTAAAACTACTATGACCAGTCTATTTGATTCATGAGTCCAGCTACAGCTAGTCAAAAACCCTGATGTCATTCTCTGAAAGTCTGTTTTTCATCTGAGGCACATTTTAATGCCAATTTCCAAAGCTTCAGGACCACATAGCCATACCTGCTTGAGCTTTTCAAATTTCATTTTAAGTCTATCTGTTTTCAATATAGTGTAAACAGAGGTTCCGGAAGCTGTTGAATTGCATACCTCCTGCAAATAAAAGAACTAAACTCTCCTTACCAGCATGACTCTGGCTCTGGCAGCACCAATGGAACAGCGGCAGCATAACTCCTGTAACACAGAGCAATAAGACAACAAGAACAGCTAGTTTAGTTAGTTTAATTTCTGCATGCGAATCCACATTAGCGTGAAAACTCCACTTCATTAATTTTTCCAAACAGGTCTTCCAGCTGTAAAAGTGGGGGGGGGGCTCTCCTCCCCCTGCCTCTATGGTTCCATCCCTTTCATAGTTTTTATGAAATACATATTCACCCTTGCCCAACTTGAGGATGTAAATCAATCTGTAGTACTATGAAACCAGAAATATGACTAAGTTGCTAAAAAAAAAAAAAGAAATTTTACTGGATTTGGTGCCAGTATAACATATTTACAAATATTCAGAAACAGAATATTACTCACAGTATCTCCAAAGCTCTCTGTGGGGGAAAAAAAGAAGATATATGATCCAATGTGTGATTATATGATGTAGTACCATCTCCAGGAGGAATACCTTAATGTAAAATGCAATATCTGTTAGTCATTTAATATGCAAACTATTTATCACATAAAGAGCATCTTAATTTTGATAATCTTAAATGGGAGTTCTGTGTCCTTCTTTGAAGGTGCTTTGATGTTGGCCATACCCTCAGAGTTCACCCTATCAGCTCCAGGGATCATGCTTGACTTTCTTGATTCTTCCAAAGCTAAATAGAAATATAATGGCATCAAGACAGAGAGGAAAAAGTAACACATATGGAAAATAGGACTGATGGTCCAAAAGAGATTTTGCCTTAAGTAAAAAAAAAAAAAAACATTCTTCTACCGCTACTTTTTTACTCCTTCTTGTGTCTCTAATTGTGGCTGAGTCTTTATTCCTAGGTAAACCAGACAAGAAAGTATTTCCTCTGTTTTTGATACTAAGGTAAGGAAAATGTTTCTTCTTCTCCTTCTTTCAGCTTTTTCCTGGTTAGGGGTTGCCACAGTGGATCATCTGTCCGCTCATGATTGGCAGTGGAGTTTTACAGTGTCGAGTTGCCAGCCTGGTGCCCAACCTTCCACAGAAGGCACACACATGCACACACTCACACCTAGAGCCAATTTAGAGTGTCCAGTCCACCTACTGCATGTCTTTGGGATGTGGGAGGAAAGTGGAGCACCCAGAGGAAACCCACACGACCACAGGGAGGACATGCAGACTCTGCACAGAAGGCACCCCAGCCGAGAATGAAACCGGAGAACCTCTTGCTGTGAGGCGGCAATGCTAACTGCTGCACCACCATGGCTGCCCATAAGGAAAATGTTTCCATGCAGACTTTTGTCTACCAAATCCTTTAAGCCTTTCAAGAAGTTTTTCATAGTAATTTTGTTACAGTGGACATTGACTATTGGGGGTCTTTTAGAAGTTTCAGCAGGAAATCTGTCTGGTCTTTTCCCCTTCTAGTTCCAAGTGGATAGAGGCACTTCATCCCTACCCTAATTTTTTCCTTTTTATTCCTGAATCTACAGCATTTCCAATTAGGTCTATCTCTACCCTGCAGACATCAATGTCAGCAGAAAATGTGTCTATACGAGTCGTGATTTGGGCTTTGGAGCCAGTTTTTGGGTTTGACTCCTTCTGTAATGACAACTACATCAATGTCAATGGCTTTAATGACACTGCTGTTTGTGTTGTGAGCACTATGGCCCCCTGGATTTGGGGACAGATTCCAGTGCTGACCTTGTGAGGGTCATTGCTGGTCTCAGCTGTTGAGACCATAACCTTGAGGTCTTCACTATCAGACATGGACTCAGTGTGTCCATCTACCCCATCACTCCAAGTCTAGCTTTTGGAGTTAGGCTAGGCACTAGTTCTGTCAGCATTGGTGTTAACCTCAATGGGCTACAGATTTGAGCTGTCTGGGTAAATAGCCATGGTCCAGAGGGTTACTTCAGTGTTGATTTTGATATCAGCATTGCAGAATGTACTGCGTGTGCAGCCCACAGCAGCAGCCACACCTGAGTTAACATCATCCTCGACTACAGATTTTTCTTACCTGTACCTCTGTCTACTCATTCTTCTCAGTATCAGGAGAGGGGCCTGATTAACACTTAGCCTTGGGCTTCTGTCTCCTCTTTAGATCCTTCCCTTCCTGATCAGGTAAGAAGTAGAGGTGCAAGAGGAGACAACTGGATTCCCTCTGGTGTCCCCCACCTGAAATATGAATAATGGAGATGGCATTGATCCACCCCCCCTGATGACTTAGAGTTGAAGGACAGTCTGTAAATGATGAGGACAAAGAGTTCATGGCCCACAGACCCCAAAACATCTGTATTGAGTATCATGCAAGAGGCCTTCTGATTTCCACTGCTTTCCCCCTGGGGGGTTTCCCTGTGTGTAAGGTGTTGGATCTTGTTAGGACTGCATGAAAAGAACTCAATGTTGGCACCTGCTTTGAGGAGACTAGACAAGATCTTCTGTCACCCTAACAATTAGAATCATTGGGACTAGACTTTCATGCCAAACTCTGTTGTCACTGCAGCAGTCCTAAAGAAGGCTCATCAGAATCCATCCTCCCAAAATGGACAGATTTGGGAAGTGAGTTCATGTGTCCTGTACTATTACTTTAAGGTCAGTAAACTACTTCAGAAAAAGAGAGACGCTGACAGCTGCAAAAATCCAACAAGGCCTTTACTAGTGCAAAAACACAAGCGCTTTCACAAAATGAGCTTCCTCAGGTGTACATCAAGCACTAATGAGACACACCTATATATACACAGTACAAATCACATGAAGCAAAACAATCAACTTCCTGCTTAAAAAAAATGTTAACATGTATATAAGAAATACGTGTAAAAATATATACACATAAATAAAACCTAAACAGTAAACATAAATATACATAAATATAAATATAAACATCATTTAATATACATTAAATACTAAAATAAACAAATAAATACTTTAAAATCATCTTTTTAGTGGCCTCATTTTCAACCTAGGTTTTAGGGAAATGCATTCATTAAGACCATGCCCTTCCGTACTTCTCAACCTGGTAATCCAAATAGCTTCTAGATTCTCAGTCCTATTATACATATCACCCTGTCTAATTAGTAAAAAGTAAACTACTTGTCACATATGATATACTTTGAGAGACACCTGGTCAATGATATGTTCCAGTTACTGTAAGAATTGTCGAACAAGGATTTTAAGATTAAGCTATGCTCACAGGCAGCATCTATGGGCAACCTACAGGAAGTTCAAAACTTTTTACTGTGGATCCTGAAACTGTGAGAAATTAAGTGCAAACTTTGTAAAATAGGGAAGTTCAAAAGTCACTGTTACACATAAAAGCATTTTTACAGGTAGGCAAGCCCATCATGTACCCCCACCAATGTAGGGGATGCACCCCCACTACCTATATATACTAATACCAAGTTCAATGTACCTCTGAGAAGAGGAAATGCTTTGGGATACAACTGCAGACTTATTTTCTTGTATTTGCACTTAAATTATCACAGCACCAAGGATCACCCTTACGATTCTCAAACATACAGTGATAATCTTACAACTTTGTCCTCCATTTCTGACTTCACTGTGTACCTAATGCACAATGTAGCAGATAGTCAGATAGGACAACAAGTTGCTTCAAGCACAGCTGTGATACTTGGCTGTATTTTATAGATTTCCCTGAGGATTGTAATCCATGTGTTTAACGCTTCTACCTATGAATCAACTTTATTCAGTCCAGTAATTAAGAAGTTAAAAAACATGGAGAAAGATAGCAAAACACTCACAGCTGTTGGTCTATAATTCCTGCTGTCACAATGGCCCTTTACAATGACACAAAAAAGTCAACACCAGTTATACTACAGGTGTGCCCAACAGAAACAATGCAGTCAGAGATCTGGGAGGAAATAAGGTTGCGTGAGTTTTCAATTTAGATGGCAGCCCAAAGGCAAAAATAATCAGCAAGAGCATTGATGTGATGGTCCTCCCTTGGGGAGACAGTAATCAAATCAAATCCATTTGTCCTTGCCCAACTCTTCTTCTCTGGAGGCAGCCAATGATTAAGTATCTTTTGTTTGTGAGGATGACCATCATGCAGGGAAAATGGATTTGGATAGTAACACCAGAGGTCATGGTCCCTTCTCTTTCCTCCTCAACAAAAGAGCCATCCAGTAGTCCCATCAGTCCAGCCAGGGCATTGTTATTACTACAGACTCTTCTAAGATCCAAAGACAAAGGACAACAAGCCAGTTTTAGATCAAGGGATCTAAATGATTTCCTTCTTGAACAAATGTTCTAGATTGTCATGGTACAGTGCCTTCTCATTTGCCTATCAGAAGGAGGCTAAATATACTCTTTGGACCTCCAAGACATCTACTCACACATAAAGATAACAACAAGCCCAGAAGGTTTCTAGCCTTCCTGGTAGGAACCACAGATTATAAGTTCCAGAACCATCCATTATATCTCACCTCAGCCCTCAGGATGTTTACCAAATGCATATCTAAAGAAACAGTGAATCGGAGGTTGCAAAAGTTAAACACTATTTCCTTAACCTAGACGACTGGTGACTAGCCATACCAACTCTAGACAAACCAGTGGCAGTTTGAGAGGTTCTTCTAGATATTTTCCAATCCTTGGGAATAACAATGATCATTATTAAGTCTCAGATGGAACCCTTGCAGATTCTGACCTTTATAGGATCCACCGTTGAGTTCTATACAGTAACTATTTGAATATTCAGGAGAGATATAACTTTGAGTTCCTGAACAGCAAGACTAATTGTGGGACAGTGAGGAAAGATAGTACAAGGTCTATTATTGCTGTGTCTTAAAGTTTTTTTAGTGTATATCTGCAGAGGCAGGTGGGGGTACAACCCCTCCCCTACCACATTGGAAATGCAGGGGAATTGCTTGTCTGGAAAAATGATTTAAAGGAGAGCAGTAATAGTTAATGTTGACTGTTTTTCTGAATAGTTGATTTTTTAGAAATTCTAGATCTCACAGTTATGGGTCTCAAACTTACAACTGGGAGTCAATTATCCAGTAAGGGACATCATTTTTAAGACAAAATTCCTGCTCTAGAAATTGCAGTGTCTCAGCCCCTTCATTCTCAGACACTCACAGTAACTCTTTGCCTCAGGGCACTATGACTTTTATAATAATGTAAATCTATATGATCTCATGGGTTCATAGGTAAGTACTAGGATAGCTGACCTTGTGGGCTATTTTAAGCCTAGACAGTTTCCCTTTTTGCTTGAAATAGTCTATCTGATTTGGTTATAGACTAGCCTTACCCATCTCATGGTCGATAATTATACATTGCCCCTAATGAGAATAACTGGGATTATACCATGGATGATTTGAGGGGACTCATGCATCGGATAAAGCATTTAGGAGCTATTTTGCTCATTAATAGTGCAAGGGGCAGTCCTGAGGAGAATGTTCTATTCCCCAGCCATAGATCTTATTTGCACTTGAAAATGGATTGGCATGAACTTTGCTTTATGTGGATGAGGAGTCTGTTCCATAGCAGTGGTATCTTCAAATTACCTGTCCCTCCAAACCATTCTGTTGATGTTGCAGAACAGGTTTAGATCCCTAGACCAAGGATTTCTGATGCCATTTGACTTGCTGGGTCAGGGGATGCCTCATATGCCAGACATAGGTCACCTCTTAGCAGTCTGTAGGATACCGAGTATAGTGATTGGGCTTTGAGTCGGTCCATGTAGGACATATTGTTAATGCCTTGTATCCTTTTATTAAGGTACCTCTGTGGGCATTCTAGTTGTTGCATCTGTCTAGACATATACATGCCAAAGGGGGCATTATATTCAATGATTGGCCTAATGAAAGTTGAGTAAAGGGGGACAATATCATCCCTAGAGCTAAGCACAATCCCTTTGTTTAGAAGCTGTGCAATATAGAACAACTTTCTTAAAGTAATAGACACATGTTGGTCAAACATTAGGTCACTGTCCACATAAGTTCCTAAATCCCAAACAAATGGGTCAGCTCTTAGGGGTATATTGTCAGTGTGGTAGTCCCCTAGAGTACATCACTTCCCAAAGGATACAATAATCCATTTTTTGGCATGTAGTTTCAGACCATGATTTTGATACCAGTTACTTATTTGAGACAGACCTTCCAGCAGGATGACTAAGTCATTTGGGGATTCAATGACTGTTCCTAGCTTGCAGTCATCTACAAACTTCATCTGTGAGCCATCTGCAATCCAGCAGGACACTCTTGTCAGATTTCACTAGAGGATCCATCACTGGATGATCAAAATACAATGGTTGCAGTTGACAGATCCAATATCTTTTCAGTTAAAAATGTCAAAGAAATGTAGGACTCACAATGGTAACTTCATACTCTGACTCTTACTGTTGGCAGTTCCTTTTAGGCTACCACCCCTGTAGTGGCTGACATCACAGATATTTTGTCCCAGAGTGAGGACATTGTGAAGGGCAGACAGTTCAAGCCATACAGACACATACAAAGGCTTTTCTATACATCACTGTTGTGCAGTTGAAAGTGATCTGCTTCACTCTGAAGGCATTCCAGGGCCCCTATCCAAAGATATAACTTGTCATCCACTCCACCAACATGGAAGTGGTATGGTACATAAACAAATAGGGAGGAAATCACTCCTACCGTCTCTGTCAAGATGTTTTGAGGATATGAGAATGGGCTTGTCAACAAGGCACTTTCTGATAATCGGTCACACTCCTGGGGAGGCCAGAGTTCTAGTAAACAGGATCAGTCATTACTTACTGATGCTAGATGAGTGATCTCTCAGCCAGACAGTAGTACATAAACTCTTGCAGCACTGCTGAAACCTTACTGTGACCTCTTTCCATCCCAGACCCATGCCAAGTGCAACAGCTTCCTTTCCTTATCCCTCCTTCATGGGAACTGATGCACAGCACATGACCCAAAATGACATAAAAATGGTAGGCTATTAATGTCAATAGACACGCTAAATCAAAATTAATTACTGAAAGTATAATATAAGAAACAGCATTGAAATTATTATTTTATTATTTATTATTATGATTTTATTTTGAATTTCATCACCAAATGCTAATACAACAGCTTCTCTTGGCTCATTCAGTTCTATATCAACCTTCTTCCTGCCCCTCTTTTTCCACTCTCATTCAGTCCTATACTCCCAAATGCTCTTTTCGTAGCTCACAACAGAACCTATTGCAAGTCTACAGTCCCAACAAAAATATTGGTAAATTACTTTATAACTATTCCATTGCAAATGCCTGGAACAAACTTCCTTTTAATGTCGGATGTATCACTGACCATAACTCCTTTAAAATAGCAATTAAAGACTACTTCCATAAATCTTGGTTACATACCTGCCATGACCCAACTTAAGCTACCCTCAACTACCACACAGCGCTGCCCTATTTTGCTACTACCTTACTAGCCCTTTTACAATATCACTACCTATTCTCTGTTCTATCCACCTATTACTCCATATTGTTTCTTCTGTTTCTCTTTTACGCTATACTACCTATAATCATATATGTTAATACTCTCTTACCTCATATACTCACTTCAGTTTTTCTTCCTTATTGCACCTATAACTGATCGTACTTTGTTATTTACAAACATTTATATATATGGCTATTTGTCTGTTTTTTCCCCCGATGATAAATCTCTGATTTAATTGTACTTTTGTTATTTTTTATTGAATGTGTTTCTTATGTAAAACTGATTCTAGTTATGTACAATTTACCTTAGATATACATTGTTTTATTTTCTTTCTCCTTAAACAACTGCCTATGTTAATTAATGTTTAGTAATGTAATATGGGAGCTCTTCTCCTTGGGTCTCTGCTGAAAAAGGCTTTGCCCAGTCAGACCAACCCGGTTAACAAATTTCAAATAAATAAATAAATAAATTATCTGAAGGAACTGCACATAAAATTTATTTTTTCAAGTTCAAGAAACAGTTGATATAAGAATGGCATAACCAGGCATCAAATTCTTTTTAAATGCTTTAAGATGGACTTAAACAAATAACTTCTTATAGCATGATTACTTACATATTAAATTTTTGTGCTTCTTTCTTATGAGAAGAACCCCATGTTCAAGCAATTGCTCTATAAAGAAAAGTCGGTTAGCAAAAGTTAGGTGCGATATTCAAATTGTAGTCAATTATAGCTGAGTTATGAGCTGCTTTGTTATTTTGACTATTTATCTTTTTTAATGAACTCAAAGAAAAGTACAGTTAGATATGGGAAATCCAGCTAGCATTACTTTACTAGATGCACTGTATTAATGCCTGCAGCAATAGGCTGGGAAAGTCACTGCATATTGTTTGTTTCTGCAGAGTTTCTAGGGAACAGTAAAAATCACACTCTTTTCAAAGACAGGTTGAACATCTTTTCTGGTATGAGGACAGTTATCCTCACTAACAATATGGGTATAGATGCATTTCTTCATCTCAGCATGTGAAACTTTCCCAGTCTGCAAGTACTCCTCCAACTTTAGTGCACTCATAATGCTTTGCAAAGTAGCCTCCTTTCCCAATCTCTTCATAAGTTCATAGGTGTGTACTAGGCTAAGGGCCCTGGAGCCCTTACAAACCTAGCCCAAAAAATTTGCCCAGGCACCGTGCCACCCAATGTTAGTTCACAGTCTCTCTATCCAGTAGGGCAACTGGTGTGATCCCTAGGATGAACCTTCTGTTACTCATCTACTTGTCAAGATTTCTCTTGAAGAGGGCCAGCAAGGTGCTCTGCTTGACATGAATGGGAAGCTAATTCCAGAGTATGGGCAGTCTTTGAGAGATGAACCTGTCCCTTCAGCATGTTCTGTTAATTGTGGCAATGAGATTGTGATCTTTGCAGCATGTAGTGGGGGGGATTGGGATTTCTTTAGGTGTAGCATTTCAAGTAGGGCTGGGTCAAACATGGATTTGTAAGTCAAGCAGAGATCACCTCTAAGCAAATGATAAGAGACTGAGAACAGCTGAAGTTTCTTGAGTATGTCTATGACGGACATGTGTTTAAGGCCTAGGATCCTTTTTGTAAGGTACTTCTGTGGCCTCTCCAGCTGTTGTAGGTGTCTGGTAAGGTTCATGCCAGATGGGGCATTATACTCGATGACTGGTATAATTAGGGATGAGTAGAGAGGGATAATGACCTCTTTCTTCCTAGATGCAAAACCCTTGGTTATGAGATGTGCCATGTAGAAGGACTTTCTGACCACAGGGTCAATGTGGTGGTCGAAGTGAGGTGGCTGTCAACTTGGGTGCCCAGATCTCTCATGGCCCCTTCAGTGTTCAGTGGGCTCCCATCAACATAGTAATTCATGGGAACTGAGTTTTTCAAAGGGGATAATAACGCATTTTTTGGCATTAAGCTTCAGGCCATGGTTCTGACACCAGTCATTGGTCTCAGAGAGGACCTTTTGTAGGATGTCTGCATCACTTGGGGAGTTGATAATAACTCCTAGCTTGCAGTCATCAGTGAACTTGGTCAGCCAGAGTCTTTCTGTGTTGGCCTGAACTTCTGAGAAGTAGATGCTAAACAGGAGAGGCCCAGGACCAAGCCCTGTGGGACTCCACTCATGACTGGTCGACAGTCTGACATGGAATCCACTACTTTCACTCTGTGGGTCCTGTCTGTGAGCCAATTTGCAACCCACCTAGTGATGTAAGGCTTGATGCCTAATTTGGTGAGTTTATCAATGATAACTGAGTGGGGAATGGTATCATAGGCCTTAGCCATGTCAAAGTAGGCTGTATGCACTGCCATACCCTCATCCACAGCCTTGGTGATTGCCTCGAAGAAGTCAACCAGGTTCAGCAGGCAGGATCTTTCCTTGACAAAGCCAAACTGTGTGGGGTCAAGAGTTTGGAGATTGTCTATATCTTTGTTAAGCAGGTCCATGATGATGCGCTCCATAGCTTTGCATACCAGACTCGACAGGCTAATGGGGCAATAGTTCCCAGGATCTGTAGATGCTCCCCTTTATGGAGCGGGATGACTATGACCCATCTCATGGTCGATAATTATACATTGCCCCTAATGAGAATAACTGGGATTATACCATGGATGATTTGAGGGGACTCATGCATCGGATAAAGCATTTAGGAGCTATTTTGCTCATTAATAGTGCAAGGGGCAGTCCTGAGGAGAATGTTCTATTCCCCAGCCATAGATCTTATTTGCACTTGAAAATGGATTGGCATGAACTTTGCTTTATGTGGATGACGAGTCTGTTCCATAGCAGTGGTATCTTCAAATTACCTGTCCCTCCAAACCATTCTGTTGATGTTGCAGAACAGGTTTAGATCCCTAGACCAAGGATTTCTGATGCCATTTGACTTGCTGGGTCAGGGGATGCCTCATATGCCAGACATAGGTCACCTCTTAGCAGTCTGTAGGATACCGAGTATAGTGATTGGGCTTTGAGTCGGTCCATGTAGGACATATTGTTAATGCCTTGTATCCTTTTATTAAGGTACCTCTGTGGGCATTCTAGTTGTTGCATCTGTCTAGACATATACATGCCAAAGGGGGCATTATATTCAATGATTGGCCTAATGAAAGTTGAGTAAAGGGGGACAATATCATCCCTAGAGCTAAGCACAATCCCTTTGTTTAGAAGCTGTGCAATATAGAACAACTTTCTTAAAGTAATAGACACATGTTGGTCAAACATTAGGTCACTGTCCACATAAGTTCCTAAATCCCAAACAAATGGGTCAGCTCTTAGGGGTATATTGTCAATGTGGTAGTCCCCTAGAGTACATCACTTCCCAAAGGATACAATAATCCATTTTTTGGCATGTAGTTTCAGACCATGATTTTGATACCAGTTACTTATTTGAGACAGACCTTCCAGCAGGATGACTAAGTCATTTGGGGATTCAATGACTGTTCCTAGCTTGCAGTCATCTACAAACTTCGTCTGTGAGCCATCTGCAATCCAGCAGGACACTCTTGTCAGATTTCACTAGAGGATCCATCACTGGATGATCAAAATACAATGGTTGCAGTTGACAGATCCAATATCTTTTCAGTTAAAAATGTCAAAGAAATGTAGGACTCACAATGGTAACTTCATACTCTGACTCTTACTGTTGGCAGTTCCTTTTAGGCTACCACCCCTGTAGTGGCTGACATCACAGATATTTTGTCCCAGAGTGAGGACATTGTGAAGGGCAGACAGTTCAAGCCATACAGACACATACAAAGGCTTTTCTATACATCACTGTTGTGCAGTTGAAAGTGATCTGCTTCACTCTGAAGGCATTCCAGGGCCCCTATCCAAAGATATAACTTGTCATCCACTCCACCAACATGGAAGTGGTATGGTACATAAACAAATAGGGAGGAAATCACTCCTACCGTCTCTGTCAAGATGTTTTGAGGATATGAGAATGGGCTTGTCAACAAGGCACTTTCTGATAATCGGTCACACTCCTGGGGAGGCCAGAGTTCTAGTAAACAGGATCAGTCATTACTTACTGATGCTAGATGAGTGATCTCTCAGCCAGACAGTAGTACATAAACTCCTGCAGCACTGCTGAAACCTTACTGTGACCTCTTTCCATCCCAGACCCATGCCAAGTGCAACAGCTTCCTTTCCTTATCCCTCCTTCATGGGAACTGATGCACAGCACATGACCCAAAATGACATAAAAATGGTAGGCTATTAATGTCAATAGACAAGCTAAATCAAAATTAATTACTGAAAGTAT
The DNA here is from genome assembly GCF_019279795.1 of Protopterus annectens. Taxonomy (NCBI): domain Eukaryota; kingdom Metazoa; phylum Chordata; order Ceratodontiformes; family Protopteridae; genus Protopterus; species Protopterus annectens. The sequence continues at coordinate 1,052,442,323 of NC_056746.1, read as the reverse complement.
AATATAAGAAACAGCATTGAAATTATTATTTTATTATTTATTATTATGATTTTATTTTGAATTTCATCACCAAATGCTAATACCACAGCTTCTCTTGGCTCATTCAGTTCTATATCAACCTTCTTCCTGCCCCTCTCTTTCCACTCTCATTCAGTCCTATACTCCCAAATGCTCTTTTCGTAGCTCACAACAGAACCTATTGCAAGTCTACAGTCCCAACAAAAATATTGGTAAATTACTTTATAACTATTCCATTGCAAATGCCTGGAACAAACTTCCTTTTAATGTCGGATGTATCACTGACCATAACTCCTTTAAAATAGCAATTAAAGACTACTTCCATAAATCTTGGTTACATACCTGCCATGACCCAACTTAAGCTACCCTCAACTACCACACAGCGCTGCCCTATTTTGCTACTACCTTACTAGCCCTTTTACAATATCACTACCTATTCTCTGTTCTATCCACCTATTACTCCATATTGTTTCTTCTGTTTCTTTTACGCTATACTACCTATAATCATATATGTTAATACTCTCTTACCTCATATACTCACTTCAGTTTTTCTTCCTTATTGCACCTATAACTGATCGTACTTTGTTATTTACAAACATTTATATATATGGCTATTTGTCTGTTTTTCCCCCGATGATAAATCTCTGATTTAATTGTACTTTTGTTATTTTTTATTGAATGTGTTTCTTATGTAAAACTGATTCTAGTTATGTACAATTTACCTTAGATATACATTGTTTTATTTTCTTTCTCCTTAAACAACTGTCTATGTTAATTAATGTTTAGTAATGTAATATGGGAGCTCTTCTCCTTGGGTCTCTGCTGAAAAAGGCTTTGCCCAGTCAGACCAACCCGGTTAACAAATTTCAAATAAATAAATAAATAAATTATCTGAAGGAACTGCACATAAAATTTATTTTTTCAAGTTCAAGAAACAGTTGATATAAGAATGGCATAACCAGGCATCAAATTCTTTTTAAATGCTTTAAGATGGACTTAAACAAATAACTTCTTATAGCATGATTACTTACATATTAAATTTTTGTGCTTCTTTCTTATGAGAAGAACCCCATGTTCAAGCAATTGCTCTATAAAGAAAAGTCGGTTAGCAAAAGTTAGGTGCGATATTCAAATTGTAGTCAATTATAGCTGAGTTATGAGCTGCTTTGTTATTTTGACTATTTATCTTTTTTAATGAACTCAAAGAAAAGTACAGTTAGATATGGGAAATCCAGCTAGCATTACTTTACTAGATGCACTGTATTAATGCCTGCAGCAATAGGCTGGGAAAGTCACTGCATATTGTTTGTTTCTGCAGAGTTTCTAGGGAACAGTAAAAATCACACTCTTTTCAAAGACAGGTTGAACATCTTTTCTGGTATGAGGACAGTTATCCTCACTAACAATATGGGTATAGATGCATTTCTTCATCTCAGCATGTGAAACTTTCCCAGTCTGCAAGTACTCCTCCAACTTTAGTGCACTCATAATGCTTTGCAAAGTAGCCTCCTTTCCCAATCTCTTCATAAGTTCATAGGTGTGTACTAGGCTAAGGGCCCTGGAGCCCTTACAAACCTAGCCCAAAAAATTTGCCCAGGCACCGTGCCACCCAATGTTAGTTCACAGTCTCTCTATCCAGTAGGGCAACTGGTGTGATCCCTAGGATGAACCTTCTGTTACTCATCTACTTGTCAAGATTTCTCTTGAAGAGGGCCAGCAAGGTGCTCTGCTTGACATGAATGGGAAGCTAATTCCAGAGTATGGGCAGTCTTTGAGAGATGAACCTGTCCCTTCAGCATGTTCTGTTAATTGTGGCAATGAGATTGTGATCTTTGCAGCATGTAGTGGGGGGGATTGGGATTTCTTTAGGTGTAGCATTTCAAGTAGGGCTGGGTCAAACATGGATTTGTAAGTCAAGCAGAGATCACCTCTAAGCAAATGATAAGAGACTGAGAACAGCTGAAGTTTCTTGAGTATGTCTATGACGGACATGTGTTTAAGGCCTAGGATCCTTTTTGTAAGGTACTTCTGTGGCCTCTCCAGCTGTTGTAGGTGTCTGGTAAGGTTCATGCCAGATGGGGCATTATACTCGATGACTGGTATAATTAGGGATGAGTAGAGAGGGATAATGACCTCTTTCTTCCTAGATGCAAAACCCTTGGTTATGAGATGTGCCATGTAGAAGGACTTTCTGACCACAGGGTCAATGTGGTGGTCGAAGTGAGGTGGCTGTCAACTTGGGTGCCCAGATCTCTCATGGCCCCTTCAGTGTTCAGTGGGCTCCCATCAACATAGTAATTCATGGGAACTGAGTTTTTTTCAAAGGGGATAATAACGCATTTTTTGGCATTAAGCTTCAGGCCATGGTTCTGACACCAGTCATTGGTCTCAGAGAGGACCTTTTGTAGGATGTCTGCATCACTTGGGGAGTTGATAATAACTCCTAGCTTGCAGTCATCAGTGAACTTGGTCAGCCAGAGTCCTTCTGTGTTGGCCTGAACTTCTGAGAAGTAGATGCTAAACAGGAGAGGGCCCAGGACCAAGCCCTGTGGGACTCCACTCATGACTGGTCGACAGTCTGACATGGAATCCACTACTTTCACTCTGTGGGTCCTGTCTGTGAGCCAATTTGCAACCCACCTAGTGATGTAAGGCTTGATGCCTAATTTGGTGAGTTTATCAATGATAACTGTGTGGGGAATGGTATCATAGGCCTTAGCCATGTCAAAGTAGGCTGTATGCACTGCCATACCCTCATCCACAGCCTTGGTGATTGCCTCGAAGAAGTCAACCAGGTTCAGCAGGCAGGATCTTTCCTTGACAAAGCCAAACTGTGTGGGGTCAAGAGTTTGGAGATTGTCTATATCTTTGTTAAGCAGGTCCATGATGATGCGCTCCATAGCTTTGCATACCAGACTCGACAGGCTAATGGGGCAATAGTTCCCAGGATCTGTAGATGCTCCCCTTTATGGAGCGGGATGACTATAGCAGTCCACCATTCATTAGGGACATAACCTGAGGTAAGGCTGTGATTGAACAGGGCACACAGATGTGGTGCCAGTTTGTTTTGTAGCTCTTGTAGGATGCAGCCAGGGATATTATCAGGTCCCACAGATGCTGTATTCTTGGCTTTGGACAATGCAGCTTTTACCTGTGCCACAGAAATGGTGAGTACTAGGCTTTCTTCTGTTATTGTGATAGGGCCCTTGGGAGGGAGGGGTAAAGTTGGCACTGAATCTGTCGGCTAGTATGTTGGCTATATCTGTTGACTCAGTATAGGAGGTGCCATTGTGCAATAACTCAGATCAGATCTGGATATTGCCTTGGAGGTTTTTGATATAGCTATATAAATATTTGTTGTTTTTGGTATCAGATGCAATTCTACCTTCATAGCTGACTTTAGAGGATTTGATAAGAGATCTCAGCTTTTTGTTGAGACTGATAAGGGAGGTTTTCCAGTCTTGTGACTTCATTTTTTTCTGTAACAGTTTCTTCCTTCTGTTGTAGAGTTTATTGATGGCTGGAGACCACCAGATTAGCTTTCTTTTTTTTGGAGGAGAGCATCTTAGTTCTATTTGGTATGGCAAGGTCCATGCATTTGTGTACGTGCCCATACAGTGCACTGGTGTATGATTTGGCAGTCATGCAGCTATTTTCCATTGGCATGGGTGCCGAGAAGTTAGCCACCTCTGTTTCTAGGAGCCCAGAGTCAGCTTTAGAGAAGTTTTTCAGGGTGATCACATTAGCGGGGGTTGTAGGTGAGATGGAGATTTCCATGGTGATCAGTTTGTGGTCAGATTTAACCCGGGAGGAATTGACTATCGGTGTGGAGCAACAGTCTTCCGTGTTGGTGATAATCAGGTCGAGGATGTTGCTTCCTCTAGTAGGGGTCAGAATGAGCTGATCCAGGGCATTGGAATTGATAAATTCCAGAAAGCATTGGGTCTGTACATTGGTACTTGAATAGTTTTCCCAGTTGATGGAAGGGTAGTTGAAGTCATCAAGTATGAGAGTATTGGGTTAGACCTTGATAGATTCCAGGGTGCTTTGGAACTTGGAGTGAGGGTCTAGGGATAGGTTTGGGGTTCTGTAGCAGGCTATGACTTATATCGCCATCTTACCTAGTGTTAGTTGTACCTGAAGTATCTCGGATGCATTATGCTGAGCTACTAGTCTAGAGGTGTGCATATCCTTTAAGAATATGGAGACACCACCACCTTTGGAGCTTCCGGATGTATTCTTGGGCCAAAATGTATGGAATGAGTTGTAGTCTGGGAGTGCAGGGGTGCTTTCTGCCTCTTTAAACCAGGTCTCCATTACAGCACAGATGTCAACATTCTCCATTTTGAGAAGAGCTTTGAGCGAGTGCATCTTGAGATTTAGACTTCTAGCATTGAGCAGCATGACCTTCAGATTGCATTTGTTTGTAGCTGTTACTGTGGAATTTTGGTCTTTGGAACACTGTCTAAAAAAGGCACTATAGGGGTGGCAAGAGCCTTAGCCAGTTCCAGGAATCCCATGGGTGACAGATGCAGGCCGTCTCTGGCAATCATTGAGGTCTGTCGATCATGTTGTCCCAGGCAGACAGATACTGGATCCCCTTAGAATGACACCAGAAACGTAGCCAATTGTTGAAAGTCAATCACTTTCTGCTCATACTGTGATATCATTCTGGGTGAAGGCAGAATACTGCTCAGGGCTAGGGTCATACCTGCCTGGGGCACATAATCCAAGAGTTCCATCACATCACTTTTCATGTAGTCCAGGGAGGTACATCTCAGGTCATTCACACCCACATGGACAATGACTGAGTCATATTTGTACTTGTTGTGGAGTGACCTGAGTGCATGTGTTATGTGGTGGATCCCTGCATCTGATAGACAACTGACTGTCACCTTCTCCTTGTTCAACCTAGGGAGTGGGACATCAGTGTGCCTCACAATTGAGTCTCCTATGATTATTACATTGGGCAAAGTGTTTTGCCTTAAGGGCTTAGGTTGAGGGGCACACTGTGGTGGTGAGCTATGTGTTCTGGGGTTGGTGTTGTGTTGTGGTGGTCATGTGCATTTCTGTCTCCTGGGTCTCTGTTGTTTGGGTTAATTTTTATTGAGACCTTCCAAGAGGGTGGGTTTGGGTTTGTGTTTCTATGTGTGAGTGGTGATGGTTGGTGTTTTGGGGGGCTGTGTGTTCTATGTAGTGAATTTCAGGTGTTGACCTTTTCCTCTTGACCAGCTAGTCCAGTCTTGGTTGGAGCGTGCACTGCTTCCACTTTGTGATATAAGTGCATCTCTAACATGTATGAGTGTTGGGAGGTAAGAGAACAGGGTTGTCTGTGTACATTAGACAGTTGCCACACTATCTCAGAATGCCCAGGTGCACCAGGTTAGCAGGAGAAAGCACAGGAAACTGCCCTACAATCATACCAGGAGGGGTGGTCATAACTAATAAGTACTGGTGCTGTTACTGTGTAGGAACAGCTAGTGCTGATAGCACCTAAGTGTGCTACAATAAATGGTACAAAAGCCTGTTAAAGTGCTAGCCAATTACGCTAATTGAAGTGCAAGAAGTAAAAGAACACTCACGTTCTAAAGGAAAAAATGAAGGGCAGACTTTCTGGCACCAGTAATAGTTTTCCTCAGCTGAGTGCCACTGCTCAGTGTGCAACCTCATGCAAACACGGGCTTTTAAACCAGAAGGTTGAAAGGGATGGAAAAACTGCCCAAACGGCCAATAAGCTACAATTTCTTTACCAGAAACCACTCCTCTTGTTGTAGATAGGCTACCTAGTGCTTACCACTCCCACTGATAAGCTAGAAGGCTTTCCTCCAACACAGAAAGGTCTGGGGGGCTCAGAAACTTACAAAACAGTCCTGGATACAGCATATCTGTATCTGGACTAGACTAGTTACAGGAAAGGTAGGAAACAAGCTTAGAACTTTTTTTTTCCTGCAGAATCTGCTTTGAATCATGAATGTCAAGAATGATGAATTTCTTATTTTCTACAGTATGTATTCAGTGTCAGCTCTGGTTTCGGCCACAGGCAGGACATGGTGATACCTTTGGCCTTGAGGTTGCACTGACTTTAGTCTCAACAAAGGTGATGCAGACTGTACCACATTTGTTGCTTTTAGCACCTCTTCCAACTAAAATACTGATCTAGACAGCAGACATTTCTGTGCTTAGCCCTTCATCTAAGTACCACCTTTTAAATCTGATGTCCTCATTTCTTTATCTGTCTCACAATGTGCATCCTACCACCTGTCTCAAGCACTTCATCTCTATTACCTCTAGCTTTTCCAACTGCTCTGCCTTCACAGCCCAGGTTTCTGTGCAATACAGTAATAATGGTTGCACCACTGTTTGTATACCTTACTTTTCAGCTTCTTTGGCATTCTTGTATCACATACTACCCATGACACTCCATGCCATTTGGCTGCAGCCCCTCTGATTCTAGTTTTGACCTCCTTATTCAGACATCCCTTCTCTTCAACTACCCCTCCCAGGTACTTGAAGGTGTTAACCTGCTCCATGATTTCTCATCTATCTCACTTCTCAGCTTCTTCCAATTTCCCCCATTTGTTGCCATTGCAACTGCCTTATTTGTACTCAGGTTTATCTCATGTGCCTACAATTTTGCATGCCATTCTCCTATCTTTTGCTGAAGTTCTTGTTCAGAGTCTGCTTGTAAAGCAACATCATCTGCATACAACAACTTTGTTGATCTGTACCATCCTACCTATTTGCTTATCTAGTCCATCACCAGAATGAACAGTGGTGGGCTCAAAGATGAATCTTGATGCATACCCATTTCCACTTGAAACCCTTCTGTGAGTCTGAACACTATCAGTGTGTCCTTGTATATAGCCTGCATTAATTCTACCAATGTTTCTGGGACTCTGAACAATCGCAGGACTGTTCAAATCAGCTTTCCTGGGATCCAAATGTAGAAATGCCCAGTTGGACTCTTTCCTTATTTCTAGCTTCTTTTCAACTATCTGGCTCACTGAAAACATTAAGATGATTGTGCTACAGCCTGATCTGAATCTAAACTGCTCATCTTCCATTTTATTTTTTACTACTGTGCATATTCATATATCAATCATCCTCTCCAGAACTTTCATGCAGTGTGATAAGAGTCTGATATCTCTATACTGCCAACAGTTGTGAATATCCCCTTTGTTCTTGTACACTGGCACTAGCATGCTTATTCTCCACTGATCTGGGATACTCCTATCTCAATACACACTATTATGAGTATGCTCAGGAGCCATTTTTCTGCTAACTCACCCAGAATCTTTATCATATCTCCTGTGACCTCATATGAGCCTGCAGCTATCCCTGACTTAATTTTCCTTAGTGCTGTTCTTACTTCTTCTAGGCTGGGGTCCTCTTCTTCTTTTTCTTTCATTGAAAACATTGTCTGGGTCAGCACTACTTCTGTGGGGTTTTCTTCATCCATAAGTACTCCTTCCATTTGCCTTTCATGTCCTGTGGATTGGTGAGCAGGTTGTTGCTGGCATCCCTTATGAAGGGTGACTGAAGACTATCTTTTTTATCTTTCTGTCCTTATATATATAGCTCTCTCTCTCTCTCTCTCTCTCTATATATATATATACCAGGTGGCGCAGTGGTTAACATTGTCACCTCACAGCAAGAGGTTCTCTGGTTTGATTCTCAGCTGAGGTACCTTCTGTGCACAGTCTGCATGTCATCCCTGTGTTTGTGTGGGTTTCCTCTGGATACTCTGGTTTCCTCCCGCATTCCAAAGACTTGCATCTGCAGTGTTTCTCCCAGGTCTCTACAAAAATAAGCTCTGTCCTAGTTGGACTTTCCTGGTTAACAAATGTTGAATAAAAAAAATATATATATACATATATATATATATATATATATATATATATATATATATATATATACATATATAGATATATATATTCTGGTGATCTGGAGTATGGCATGCAAAAGCATTCTCTGAATGCTGTAACACTGAATAAATCCTTTAAAAGCTTGTTTTACATGTGGAAGTACACAGTGTTCAGAAGTGCTGTGTAACCACTTTTAGAATGGAGTGTAATACAATAAATGTCATGTACTGTAAAATTTGGGATTGCATCTTTATACTCATTACCAAGTCATTCTAATATCACATAAACTGGATTTCTATATATCATATTTATGTTTTTTACTTTTTTATTTGTTTGAATTACAGTTTTCCATTCACTTCACTAGGGCATGCCAGTTGCATTGTAGCTTAAGTTTTCTACTGAATGGCATAGTTTCTGTAGGTACTTATGAATGGACTGTCTTGCAGGTGGCCTACTATTTTTGGTTTTGAGGTGTTGTTTTTTTTAACCTTTGCTGCCTGCTGACCATCAGCCTCCTTCTCAAACAATTGAACCATTTTTTCTGCACCAGGGCAAGAGTCAAGCAAGAGGGGCCAATATTAATTCAGCCATCAGAAGATTTTCTGCATGTATGTCATACAACCAACACATGCCCAGTAAGCATTCTCCTGATAAGGTGTGCAATGAATCTAACGTGGGACTGTCACATACTTCTCTGAGAGATGAAAAACTTACTAATGACACCATTTCCCCATAATGGACATATTCTGTATAATTATCCATTCAACATCAAGGAAGTTGGTGCATTCTGTATGTTTAAGAGATATGCCCCACCCCCTCCCCACTGACAGAGACAACCACACACGCCCCTTTACGCCTCTTGCTAGCTCCATCAAGACATTAATCAAAGAACAAACAACTGACCAGAAAGCCAAAGACCACAGCAAATGAATCCAGAAATGGTAGAAACCATTCCCAGTTTGCAGTTGTTGTAGAAAGAAGCAATCCTTTATTGGTAAAACCACTGCAATTCACGGTTAAGCGCTTTTGTCCAAATGTAGATTTCTTCAGAACCATGGAAACTCCTCTAAACACTGAATTTAAGAGCTGAGAGATGTAGAACCACACACCCAAGAACTGAAAATCATCAGACAGGCTGAACAAAGCCTGGGAAAATTCTTAAAGGTGTACACACAACAAAAAAAAAAACATTTTCACATTAAACCAAATAAAAATGCCTAAAAACAAAACTAGAATGTCAAAATACTACAGAAGGCCATTAAAGCTGTAAAATTTTGCTCAAACTATGTTGACTTTTCTTTTAAGTTCACTAGCAATGGAAATATAGTCATTCAATCCAGGTGGATTTGCTGCGTCTAAAGCCAGATGCCAATATATCTAATGATATAGAAGTCTGTTTTCCCAGTATCCAACAAAGGTACCTGTTTCCTCCTGCTCAAGCCCAAAAAAGTGAACTTCTTCAAACTGGAGCATGTTTAAGCATGCCTAGTCAAAACACTCTTCATGTCCCTTCTGGATATACTATAATAGTGTTGGTATATTTATTTATTTATTTATTTCCAGTTTGATGACCGGGGAGGTCCGCTGGGCTCAGGGAGCCCATTTTCAGTGGAGGCCCAGGGAGAAAAGCTCCGCATTACATATTGTAGTTACAGATACAATCAAAGTAAAGAAAACACATTACATAGTGTAATTACAGATACAATCATAGTAAAGACACACAATTACAATTTCATTTCATGCTAGAGAACAGGAATAAATTCTTTGGTTACATAGTATCTAAATATTTAGGATGGCAGTGGTAACTTAATAGTGAGGTAGAATAAAGACTTAGAAGGAAAAGAGAGAAAAAAGATGGGATGGGTTATTTACAATATGTACACTTATGTTATTTACAATATGTACAGTTATGTTATTTACAATATGTACACTTATGTTATTTACAATATGTACAGTTATGTTATTTACAATATGTACACTTATGTTATTTACAATATGTACATTTATGTTATTTACAATATGTACACTTATGCTATTTACAATATGTACATTTATGTTATTTACAATATGTACTTTTATGTTATTTACAATATGTACACTTATGTTATTTACAATATGTACATTTATGTTATTTACAATATGTACACTTATGTTATTTACAATATGTACAGTTATGTTATTTACAATATGTACACTTATGTTATTTACAATATGTACACTTATGCTATTTACAATATGTACATTTATGTTATTTACAATATGTACACTTATGTTATTTACAATATGTACACTTATGCTATTTACAATATGTACATTTATGTTATTTACAATATGTACACTTATGTTATTTACAATATGTACACTTATGCTATTTACAATATGTACATTTATGTTATTTACAATATGTACTTTTATGTTAGGTTAGCTTGTACTCAGAGTTAGTCAAGGGGTGGATAGATTTTTAGGCTAGGTGGGGAGAGTGCAGTTGCATTTCCTGTTAGAGGAAAGGTAGGAATGTAGCTGAGTTTTAAAGTTTTCAAAGTTTTCATAAGTCCTTACAGAGGAAGGAAGAGAATTCCCTTTTTTAGCTAAGGAAAAGGATAGTAGAAGCTGACCAGCAGGACGATTGTGTATCCTTTTGTTGAGTGCATTTTTAGTTTTACCATTATAGAAGCCAGGGCATGACATACATTTTTCCAACTATACTATCCTTTCTGATCGGCAATTGAACTTACCACAGATGTTCATACCCCTATTTTTTGCAATTATGCCACCTTCAGAGCTGGTTTCAATGTAAGTGCACTGATGGCAACATCCACATTTTGTTGTAGTCCATGAGTCACCTTTCCTGAAAACAATCAGTTTTTCCAAAAACTGTTTTATGTTAGGCTTGTTCTTAAAGGTGAATGAAGGGAAATCAGGAAAGTTTTGTGTGAGTCCCTCATTACATTAATCACTCATGTCACCTCAGTCATAGTCAGGAATGTATTCCTCTACACCAACAGAAATAGCTTTAAATATTTTTGTGGTGATAGGTATGATTTTTTAAATTATTATTTTTGTAGTTTAGTGAGGATTATGTTATGATTTCTTAGCATTACAGATAAATTGTCTTTTTAGTAGTTTTACCTTATTGAGCTTAGTTTTGGAAGATTGCATCCATTTTGTTATTATTGCCTTTTTCCTAGTGGCTGGCTGCAGTTTTACTGTTATTTTATTTTTACTTATTGCAAGTAATTAAAAAAATAATGTCAGATTCATTATTTAGGGGATCATTTTAAGTGATGACAGATGTTTGGGGGGGTTAATGCTTATGTTAGTGCATACAATATGCACTTTTTACTTGTTTAGCTTAACCACAAATGAGACACGGTTTTAGAGTAAGAATTCTGATTGGTTGGGAGGGTGAGAACATACATACATAGGTTATGATGATGCACATTGAAAAAAAAATTATATATATATATATATATATATATACAGCCTGTTGAAAATGCAGAGATTTATTCGACAGTGATATATGGTTTTATAATTAGGATACCTATCCACAGACCGACTTAAGCATCATCAGCTCTCACATACATCCATATATAGTCTAAGTAAGTTAGTATTTATTTTATTTAACATTTGTTAACCAGGAAAGTCCAACTTGCAGCATTCAGCAGAGGCCCAGGGAGAAACACTCCAGATGCATGTCTTTATAACATGGAAGGAAATCAGAACACCCAGAGGAAATCCACATGAACACAGGGAGAACATGCAGACTCTGCACAGAAGGGACTCCAACTGAGAATCGAACTGGAGAACATCTTGCTGTGAGGCGACAATGCTACCACTGCACCACTGCACCATAGCAGTTTTGAAACAGCAGACTCTCTTATCAAGCACAGGTGTTCTTCAAAGATATCTACATGTCTGGGACTGTGACAACTTGTGGAGTATGATTATGTGTGCCTAATCCCTCATGCACATGTAGGGATATATATCTGCACATCTGTGCTTCTGTGTGATCACGTTGATACATGCATGATTCTATGCACATGTGCCTGCTTGCATAAGTCTCTATAAAGGCTTTTGTCACCGCACACCTATAGATGCTGAAACTCACAGCAGTTTTAATAATGCATATCTTTTTACTTAACTGACTATTCTTAAATTCATTAACATCACTTAACAGGTAACAGTATACTACACAGAGAAAAATGGAGTATCATCAGGCAAAGAGCATAAAATCACTAAAATATTAGCTTGGTACAAGTTGATTCTCGCCTTCTTCTATAAGCACGCAAGCTAGTCCTTTTTTTCTTTAAAATGTCAGACTGAAATATTCTTAGGCTCTGTATGTATGCTAAGTTTGTTTCTGAAAATGGTTAGTAATATGCATTCTTTAACCTTTGTGAGAAGTCTGAGCAGATGTTGTATAATGCACTGATCTCAGTTTTTTGTATTATTAAGGTTAATTTAGCAAGAGATGATCTGACCTATTTTTTTTTTTTAGCGCCACTTGTTTTATGGTCTAGACAGACTTTGAAAAAAAACTGGGTTACAAACTTCTTTGAAAACAAGACAGTTATCACCCCACAGGAGTCTCTATGCCACTGAGAATAGTGAGATTTCCTGTAGTCTTTCTGACTAGGTCTTATTTTATAAAACAATTATTTCCTTTTTTAAGCATCTTTGGACAGTTTGATATTGTGTTTTATATTTTTGCTTTAAAACTGTATATGGCTGCTTGATACTGAATGAGGGGATTTAATAATGAGTAGCAGAAGGGACAATAACTTATCTGTTTCAGCAGGACATGACTTAAGAATCATATGGGTGACTCTATAAGTCTTTCTAACCACCATCTCCGCACACGTCATAGCAAGAGTTTTATTCTCTAATGTTCCTAGGTGTATAGGATGGTAGTCACATTAATGAGCATGTGCTCTCTCCTTTGTAGTCAGATTCAGTTTGCTTTTTTTCACATTTGGTTATGTTGCATTTCTTCATATTGAATGGGAGGCTACTGTTGTCATAGCAGAAGTGTATTTTACCAAACAATTCCTGCAGCACTTCTCAATCTGAACAAGATACAACTTACTATATCTATAATCAACATTATCTTTGTGTTTATTATTGTCAGAGACCTTAGCTATGTCCATTTAGCCTATGTGAGATTTAAAGCCTTCATCAGGTGCAGCTGCATCCTCCTCAGTAATGCTACTAGATTCATTAGATGTGATATTAATTTAACAGGGTCATGCTGATGAAGGTCAAGAAGGAGAAAATCGTGAGTTTCCCTTTGAATTAAATTTTTTTTAAGTTTTTTAATGGAATGGACACAGAAGGCATAGATTATAATTAATTGTAAGGGTCTGAAGTGTCTAGACCCATGAAGTTATTGTTTTTAATTTTTGTTTAGGTCTGCTATAAATGTATAGTGATGTCATCCCTGTGGTCACAGGACTCTTGTGCCACACAATAATAATATCAATAATACAACATAGTTTTGTATTTTTTGGTATAATTCAGGAAGTCTTTTTACGTTTTGATAATTTTTAACTAGACTAGTATCATATATAGACTTGATGTCTTTATTATTTAGGCTAGCTTCTCTTGAATTATATTTTGGCTACACTTATTCTTAGAGTTAAGATTCTTATTTTATAACTGTGTGATTCATCTTTTGTTTCTGCTGCATAGTCTAATGATTATATAATTCCACCACAGATGCTAATCATTATATTCCTTGTATATTATGTCATTTTGAGATGGGAGATAGGAGTTAATATTGTAGATGTCTATTACCATCTCTTCTGCAGTTTGTGTTTTCCAGTATGTTGCTCTAGGATTACATTTATGTAGGTGCAATATTACATTTATGTAGGTGCAATCCCCAATGGGGAAATCAAAGGAATATTGATTTTTTTTATTTCCCCTTATTAGTTTAACATAAATTGCTTCATAGTCAGAGACAACAACAGAGAGCAAAACCAAAGAAAGCCCATACTTGCTAATATGATGTCAAGGATCTTAATGCATCTTTTGTCTGTGTTTTTTTTTTTGTTTTGTTTTTTTTTTGTGGGAGGGGGGCTGACAGAATCAGATCCAACACTGAGCAACCTAGGCAGTTACCTAGGGCCTATTGGCTTTGGACCACAGGATTTTTATGGAGAGTGAGTGTGTGCATATAATGCCTCAGTTAGAGATGAGATTTGCTAACATATTCAGGCTCAAACCCTGTACCTTGATGACAGGAGACTAGAGCCTGAGTCCTCTATGCCATGTACCAAACTGTCATCAGCAGGTGCATTTTCAAGGATCATTGAGTTTCAGTGCATTTTCAAGGACTGTTGAGTCTCTGTGCATTTTCAAGGGCTGTAGAGTTTCACTACATTTTCAAAGAATGTTGAGTGTCTATGCATTTTCAGGGACTGTTGAGTTTCAAGGGTAGAGAAGTTTACTGTTGCTCATGCTAAGTCTGTTTTTAATGTGTTACTGTTTTGTTTAACAGATGGTCATCACCAGTGTTTGTGCTATAAAACTGGAAAGCAGTGCTAGTAGCACAACAGGTAATATGCATGCCTTTGCTGCAGAAGTTTGTGGGTTCTAATCCTACACCATATACGTGGAATGCTGACATTAGAGTGCCCTTTAAGGGTGATGGGGGTGCTGCAATCTTGAGTGTGTTCTACTTTGGATAAGATGCCTACTAACTATGAACCTGTTGCCAGTATGAAAGCCATTATCTACTGCAATTTTAAAAGCTCAGCATTTTTTAATGTAACATGGGTAATTTATTCTTCAAGGGCAGCAAGCTCTGAATTTGTACATGAAACACTGAAATGTAAAATTATTTGCTAGCAGCAACCTCTTCATTAGTTACAGATCTCTTTAATGTGGAATTATTCAGTTGAATTTTACTTCTGCAGAGATTGTGTATATTAACTGGTATTGATGGACTGTAGTGACAGAAGTTTGAGTGGCCTTTTCTGGTTGAGATGTTCTGTAATGGGTAGTTTTGTTGTTATTGCTTCATACATTTTGTTTCTTTGCTTACCTGAAAAATGTTCAAAGCTACAAATTTAAAACACACCCTAACAAGCACTGCTGTATTATACAAGGAATATAATTTTAGAAAATCAGAATGGTGCATCAGAGAACACATGAATGTATGCATGGTCCTAAAAATGTCTGTAAGGGGCTTATGGTTTGTAAACAACCCAAAGGTAAACTTAATCTGCTACTGAATATAAGTTTCAATGGTATTTCA
This sequence comes from Protopterus annectens, assembly GCF_019279795.1. Lineage (NCBI taxonomy): Eukaryota > Metazoa > Chordata > Ceratodontiformes > Protopteridae > Protopterus > Protopterus annectens. Next base: position 1,052,427,182 of record NC_056746.1, on the reverse strand, counting down.
ATGAATGTGAGTTTCAACAGCAGAAAATCTTACTGTTCATGCTAAGTCTGTTTTCATTGTGAAACTGTTTAGCAAATGTCTATCAGTGTTTGTGATAAAAATATGAAATAAAAGTTTTAAATAGCTCTAATCATTGTAGAAGTAAAGCAGAAAATAGTATACACACTGACAGGTTTGAATAATGTTTATGGTTACTGGGGAGAAATAGTCAAGTAATGAGACACTGGAATGGCTGGGGGGTACTGCCTGTGCAGGGCCCTAGTGGAGGAACCTTGATCCATTACCCTGCCTAGGGCCCCATTTGACAAAGATCCTTCTCTGTATTGGGGGGAGGATGTTGATAATCTACTTTAAGTTGTTCTTGCCTGTAAAGTCAATAACTGCAATTTTTTTTCTGATGCAGCAATTGGTCCATTCAGTCAAAGAATGATGTTGCAGCATAGGTATGAAAGTCTCATATTCTGTAATTGATAGTAACCGATAAAATTATAATCTGTGTCATTGATTGTCATAATTATGTGTGTAACAATTCTACAGTGGGGCTGCAGCAGCATTCTATGTCATTGTAATAATAGTGTTTAGTCCTACTAAACTGAGATTATTTTCCTGTATTATATATCCTTTGAGACATTATTCACATATATACAAATACAATGACCAGATGCATTGGTTGTGTAATAGTGAAAGGAAGAAAGGTCTGAAGTGTCTAGTGGTGTACCTTTGGAACGTTTGCATCAGGTTTCACTAACACTACAAATTCATGTATCATATAAGTGGAATTGAAGTAGTGGTACCTTCATCTATTATGTCTTTGAACTGATATTTTAATGAAATTGGTTTGAAATGAAGTTTCAAAAGACTAAAGTAGTCCCTGTGGGACTGGTGGAGACCTTGTTCAATACTTGCACACTGTGGGAAAAAAGGTGCAACCTATCAAGTGGAAAACATTTGGGTGAGTCATCTACCACTCTGCCTCCATACTACAGGTGTGAACTAGGTAAAGCAGGTAAGCATATGTGTCCTGCGTAGATTGATTTAAGGATGGGAATGGTTTTATGGTACATTTTCCAGACCAAACTCTAATTTAGAGTAGTATGAGCAGATACAATATGTCTAACCCTTAAAGTGTAGTAATAATAATAATAATAATAATAATAATAATAATAATAATAATAATAGCAACAACATTTAAGGCATATACAGACCTGACAAAAATCTGGTAACATCATGCAACAGCAATAATACTTATTAACCCCAAATAAAGTTCAGCTGTCCTAGTAGGATTTTCCTGACATTTACTCAGTTTCCTGCTACAGCAAAAGTCATGGTTCACAGAAAGATTACAAACTATCAAAGGGATTTCATTGTTGAAAGGTATCAGTCAGGAGAAGAGTACAAAAAAATTTTAACAGCATTGGATATACCATGGAACACAGTGAAGACAGTCATCAAAAAGTGGAGAAAATACGGGACAACAGTGATGTTGCAAAGAACTGGACATCCCTCCAAAATTGATGAAAAGACAAGTTGAAAACTGGTCAGGGAGGCTGCCAAGAGACCTACAGCAACATTGAAGGAACTGCAGGAATTTCTGGCAAGTACTGGCTGTGTACTACATGTGACAATGATCTCCCGTATTCTCCATATGTCTGGGCTATGGGATAGGGTTGCAAGATGGAAGCCTTTTCTTACACAGAAAAACATCCAGGCCAGGCTAAAATTTGCAAAACAACACAAGTCTCCCAAAAGCATGTGGGAAAATGTGTTATGGTCTGAAGAGACCAAGGCTGAACTTCTGGCCACAATTCGAAAAGGTACATTTGGTGCAAAAACAACACTTCGCATCACAAAAAAAAGACAATCTCCACAATGAAGCCTGGTGGTGGCAGTGTCACGCTTTGGGGTTGCTTTTCTTCAGCTGGAACTGAGGCTTTAGTCAAGGTGGAGGAAATTATGAACAGTTCCAAATACCAGTCACTTTTGGACCAAAACCTTTAGGCGTCTGCTAGAAAGCTGAAGATGAAGAGGAATTTCACCTTTCAACATGGCAATGACCCCCAAGTGTACATCCAAATCAACAAAAGAATGGCTTCAACAGAAGAAAATAAAAGTTTTAAAAGTTTTGGAATGGCCCAGCCAGAGCCCAGACCTAAATCCAATAGAAAATTTGTGGGGTGACCTGAAGAGGGTTGTGCACAAGAGATGCCCTCACAATCTGACAGATTTGGAGCACTTTTGCAAGGAAGAGTGGGCAAATATTGTCATGTCAATATGTGCCATGCTGATACACTTCTAACCAATAAGACTGAATGTTGTAATTAAATCAAAAGGTGCTTCAACAAAGTATTAGTTTAAGGGTGTGCACACTTATGCAACAAGCTTATTGCACGTTTTTTATTTTTTATATTTTTCCCCTAATAGAGTTGTTTGTTTTTCAACTGAATTGTACAGGTTATAGGTCACATTAAAGGTGCAAAAAGTTTTGAAATGATTTATCGTGGTCTCATTTTTTTATATCACAAAAACCTGGCATTTTACCAGGGGTGTGTAAACTTTTTATATCCATTGTATGTATAATATTGCATGTATTACAACATTAATTACATCCCTGTTCAACCCTACATAGTACAGTAATTGTCACTTGTGCAACTCACTCCCCCAGGAACATGTGTGATGACTCTCTTCTGTCAATAAGGCCTTTCTTTTAACTGGCCATCGGGCTTCACTCTCATGACCAAACTACGCCAGCCATGGGTAAATCCTGATATACCCACACCCTCTTGTGGATTATTGCTTAAATATACATCAGGGTATATAATATTTGATGTTTCATTTTGTCTAAACTCAAGCCATCTAAAAACTTAATCTGAAAACTCCTTTACTCTAAAAGACAGTTAGTCTAATCACATTTGATAGAAAAGTGTCGTAGGCTACAGACAATTAATGCTGTTGTGGTGTAGGGTGTTACAGTGGTAGGCAAATTAGTTTAATGTACCATTTATACCTTGCTAATGGCCACCCACACGTTTATGGTTGCACATCATTGTAATTCACTGTGTGTGGTGTTTTCTTTATTTCGTTTTGGTTTTGTGATCATGGAGGTAGCATACCTAAGGAAAAGAGTGTCGGGCTTGTCCCCTTAAAAAAAAAAAGAAAAAGAAAAAAAACTTTTGGAGGAGTGTTTGCTGTATATGAAATTCTGGATGAGATCTGATTTGATTAAATGTGTTTTAGATTAAATGTGCTTTAGATTAAAATTTTAGATGTTTTTGTGATTAGATCAGAAGTTTTTTAGATGCAACATAATATACTCAAACTATACATATATATATATATATATATATATATATATATATATATATATATATATATAGGTTCATGTCTATCGATTGACAACTCAGTATATCGACATCCACTTCACCATCTAAAATAACCGACACCGCAAATCATGGACATTTAACAGGTAAGAGATTTAAATTCGCTAATCATGCCTTCCATGGTTTAGTAAGTATGGTAGTGTTATGCATGTCTGGTAGGCATGATTAGCTAAATTTAATTCTCTTACCTGTTAAATGTCCATGATTTGCGGTGTCGGTTATTTTAGATGTCGGTGAAGTGGATGTCGATATACTGAGTTGTCGATCGATAGACATGAACCCATATATATATATATATATATATATATATACCCACCTCGAACCACACAGATAACAAACTGCACTCTGCTTCTAAATTAACAAATGTATATAAATGGAATTTCAACTGTTGTGTACATGTGAAGGTATGCTATTTGTTGATACCTTGTATGTATGTATATAGCCTATAAATACCCATCATGTACAATATAGTAAATATCCATCTTGCATAGTATAACCTAATTTCTGTAGTTAAGCACTGTTGCATCTTGTTGAAACACTCGGATGTTTTGTGCTTAGCTAACCAGAAATAATGTTGCATTGTTCTTTGCTACTTGCATTTGTCATGTATATGCATTCTGATATCAAACATTCTAGATGAATTTATTACATAATTGCCATGTTCTTACCTGATTTTTTTTCTACAACATTGTACAGTTGTGCTGTTTTCATAGGTTCATAGGTTCATACTAGGCTATCTGCCCTAGGGCATTTATAAGCCTAGTCAGAGTGTGTTTTGTTACTTAAGCTTATTTACTTTTGCTATGTACTAAATGCTGTGTCTGCTCTACATTTGAGCTCAGGTCATAGCTGAAATAGATATTTGGACTAGTCCACCTATCCAGTTTAACTAACTATCAAACAAACAAATAAATAAAATAAGTAATGGTACTATAGAAGAAGAATAAGAGGTAGCCAAGTCAATATTTTGTTTTCTGAGTTAACCTTGTAGTATGCTATGTTTCCAAAACTGCAAGATAATCCAGGACAAAAATGTCACTAGTGGACTGAGAGATATACAGCAGAACAGCAGTAGTGCATACTATTACTAAACCACTGGTATTATTTATAAACTGATGCAAAGAACAATCATTCACAAGATTTGAGAATAAACAATCAAGACAAGCGATTAAATAAACTGGAGAAGTGGAACAGCCCTTGTACTCCATATCTTAAAACTAATAGAGATATCAGGCCTTTAGCATGTAGAATTATGGGAAGCATAGAGAAAACGATTGTTGTTTTTACCAGATAAGGTGGACAAGTTAGCATTTGACATACTCTAATAAGATGGTCGATAATTACACTATGAAATGCTTCTGAAGCATGCAAGGCCAGTGAGTACATGTACTGTTTGGAACTGCCCTATACATACATACATATTTATTTATTTATTTATTTATTGATTGACATTTGTTAACCGGGTTTGTCCAACTGGGTTTGTGGCCCATTTCAGTGGAGACCCGAGGAGAAAAGCTCCAGTAATACATTTTAAAACAAGTACAATTTTAAACAATATTGATATAATAGCAGTTATAGCAAAACTATTAACATATGTTGGGTTACATGCATAAAGTTAAAGTTGCATTAAAAAGAAGCTAAGTAACAATTTAACATTGATACAGTTCAATAGGTCAACAATAAACATTTTTTGTTTGAATAAAATTGTGCAAATGTATAGTAGACACACTGAAGAGAGATGTGTAATGAGGTACTAAGTATGGTCCTTTTGAGGGTACATAAAGGGAAGGAAGGCTAGGTAGGGTCATGGCAAGGGCAGGTTCTGGCATTGAGAAAATAAGCTTTTAGTTCATTTTTAAAGTGTGAGGTGTGGGAGATTGAACGTAAGTCAAGGGGAAGTTTGTTCCAAGCATGGGCAAGGGAGAGTTTGTAGAGTAGTTTGCCTACTGACCTTTTTGGGTGGTAGATATCAAGTAATTGTTGGTTAGAAGTACGGAGGGTCTGGGATGGGATGTAGATTGAGACTAAGGAAGATAGAGATGGACAGAAGGAGGGTTTATAAAGAATAGAGTGTAGCATATGAAATTGATAAGATAGCAGAAACTGGGGAAGTTCAAGCCACTGAAGAGAGTTTAAAGAAATGCAGTGGTGTGAGTTGTATGGGGAGTTAGTAATGAATCTGGCTATTTTATGATAAGTCTGTTGCAGTTTGTTTAGAGTGGAGGCCTGGATATTGGTAAGAACTGGGGCGGCATATAAGAGGGAGGGGAGGAGGACTGCCTGGCCCAGGGTAAGTCTAGATTCAGGGGTTAGGAATTTTTTGTTCCGATATAGCAGACCTAGTTTCTGGTTTGCTTTTTTTTTATACATTGGAGTATGTGTAGGTTGAACTTGAGTTCGTCATCGATAATGACCCCTAGGAGTTTTGTGCGGGTGTCAGGTTGGATGTTTGCATTGTTAGAAGATGTAATAAAAAAGGAGGTTTTGTGATGAGAAAGAGAACAGGGAAGGAAAAGTAGGAGTTTGGTCTTTTTGGGATTTAGGATCAATAGGTTGTGAGAGAGCCATTGTTCAGTGGATAGTAGGGCCTGTTAGGTCAGGGAGTGTAGTTCAGGAATGTTATTTGAGATGGATATAAGTGTGGAGATGTCGGCATACTGAATAAGGGAGGATTCTTTGCATGAGCTGTAAAGATCATTGGTGAAGATGTTAAACAAAAGGGGTCCCAAGATGGAGCCTTGGGGAACACCAGTGGAGATGGGAAGGAAAGGTGAGGAGGATGACAGCCATTTGACAGATTGTTATATACAGAGAGAGAGAGGTATGTGTGTATATAAATATATATATATATATATATATATATATATAGATAGATATATATATATATATATATATATATATATATATATATGTGTGTGTGTGTGTGTGTTAAGGATGGGACTATTATCCATTATTTGTCAATTCATAGAAGCTAGATGGAAAGGGGAAACCACTAACCAAATATTTTTTTACTGTCTTACTCATCGGGATGAGTGTGAGGGCAGCACCAAGGATTTTCTTCTTCTTCTTTAGGCTTTTTCCCGGTTAGGGGTCGCCACAGTGGATCATCTGTCTGCTCATGATTGGCAGTGGAGTTTTTTACGGTATTGAGTTGCCAGCCCAGCGTCCAACCTTCCACAGAAGGCACACACACACACACACTCACACCTAGGGCCAATTTAGAGTGGTGTCCAATCTGCCTACTGCATGTCTTTGTGATGTGGGAGGAAGCCAGAGCACCCGGAGGAAACCCACGCGACCACAGGGAGGACATGCAGACTCCACACAGAAGGCACCCCAGCCGAGAATTGAACCTGAGAACCTCTTGCTGTGAGGTGGCAACGCTAACCGCTGCACCACCATGGCCGCCCTGAGGGCAGCACCAAGGATCAAATGGTGGAAATTGAAAAAGGGTAATTGTGAGGTGATGTTCAGGGAAGAGTTAAGACAGACACTGGGTGGCAGTGAAGAGTTACCAAATAGCTGGGTAACTACAGCAGAGCTAGTAAGAGAGATGGCTAGAAAGGTGCTTTGTATGACATCTGGAAAGAGGAAGGAGGACAAGGAGACCTGGTGGGGGAATGAAGAAGTACAGGAGAGTATATAGAGAAAGAGGTTGGCGAAGAAGAAGTGGGATTGTCAAAGAGATGAAGAAAGTAGACAAGAGTATAAGGAGATGAGGTGCATGGCAAAGAGAGAGGTGGCGAAGGCTAAGGATAAGGTGCATGAAGAGTTGTATAAAAGGTTGGACACAAAGGAGGGAGAAAAGGACCTGTACCGATTGGCTAGACAGAGGGACCGAGCTAGTAAAGATGTGCAGTAGGTAAGGGTGATAAAGGATAATGAGGGAAACATACTCACAAGCGAGGAGAGTGTGTTGAGCAGATGGAAAGAGTACTTTGAGGGGTTGATGAATGAAGAGAATGAGAGGGAAAGAAGGTTGGATGATGTGCGGATAATGAATCATGAAGTGCAGTGGATTAGCAAGGAGGAAGTAAGGATAGCTATGAAGAGGATGAAGAATGGAAAGGCTGTTGGTCCAGATGACATACCTATAGAAGCATGGGGGTGCTTAGGAGAAATGGCAGTGGAGTTTTTAACTAGATTGTTTAATGAAATCTTGGAAAGTGAGAGGATGCCTGAGAAATGGAGAAAAAGTGTTTTGGTACTAATTTTTAAGAATAAGGGTGATGTGCAGAGCTGTAGTAACTACAGAGGGATTAAACTGATCAGTCACAGTATGAAGTTATGGGAAAGAGTAGTGGAAGCTAGGTTCAGAAGGGAGGTGATGATTAGTGATCAGCAGTATGGTTTCATGCCAGGACAGAGCACTACAGATGTGATGTTTGCTCTGAGAGTGCTGATGGAGAAGTACAGAGAAGGTCAGAAGGTGTTGCATTGTGTATTTGTGGATTTAGAGAAAGCATATAACAGGGTGCCAAGAGAGGAGTTGTGGTATTGTATGAGGAAGTCGGGAGTGTCAGAGAAGTATGTAAGAGTAGTGCAGGATATGTACGAGGGTAGTGTGACAGCGGTGAGGTCTGCGGTGGGAGTGACGGATGCTTTTAAGGTGGTGGTGGGATTACATCAAGGATCAGCTCTGAGCCCTTTCTTATTTGCAATGGTGATGGACAGGATGACAGACGAGATCAGACAGGAGTCCCCGTGGACTATGATATTTGCAGATGACATTGTGATCTGTAGTGAGAGTAGGGAACAGGTGGAGCAGACCCTGGAGAGGTGGGGATATGCTCTAGAGAGAAGAGGAATGAAGGTCAGCAAGACTAAGACAGAATATATGTGTGTGAATGAGAGGGAGGATAGAGGAATGGTGAGGATGCAGGGAGTAGAGGTGGCGAAGGTGGATGAGTTTAAGTACTTGGGATCAACAGTTCAGAGTAATGGTGAGTGTGGAAGAGAGGTGAAGAAGAGAGTACAGGCAGGATGGAGTGGGTGGAGAAGAGTGTCAGGTGTGATTTGTGACAGACGAGTACCAGTAAGAGTGAAAGGGAAGGTCTACAAGAGGGTAGTGAGACCAGCTATGTTATATGGGTTGGAGACAGTGGCATTGACAAAAAGGCAGGAGTCAGAGCTTGATGTGGCAGAGTTGAAGATGTTAAGATTTGCACTGGGTGTGACGAGGATGGACAGGATTAGGAATAAATATATTAGAGGGTCAGCCCACTCACCAGGCTAAACAAGGAGAAGGTTACTGTCAGCTGCCTGTCGGGTGCCAGGATCTGCTACATAACTCACACATTCAGGTCACTCCACAAGTACAAATATGACTCTGTCATTGTCCATGTTGGTGTGAATGACCTGAGACATACCTCCCTGGACTACATGAAAAGAAACATGGAAGAGCTTTCCAATCTTGTAGCCCAGGCAGGTATGACCCTAGCCCTGAGTAGCATTCTGCCATCACCCAGAATGATGCCGCAATACAAGGACAAAATGATTGACTTCAACAATTGGCTAACCTTCTGGTGCCATTCTAAAGGGATCCAGTATCTGTCTGCCTGGGATGACATGGTCGACAGACCATGATGCTTTGCCAGAGATGGCCTGCACCTGTCACCCCTGGGATTCTGGATACTGGCTAAGGTTCTTGCCGCCCCTATAGTGCCTTTTTTAGGCAAGGTTCAAATAACAAATTCACCACCGTAACAGGAACAGGCAAGCAAAAACTGAGGGTGATGCTACTCAATGCTAGAAGTCTAAATCTCAAAATGCACTCACTTGAGACACTCCTTAAAATGGAGAACATCGATATCTGTGCAGTGACTGAGACCTGGTTCAAGGCTCCAGAGAGCACCCCTGCACTACCAGGCTATAACTCATACCACACTTTTTGGCCATGTAACCTGGACCGGAACACCAAAGGTGGAGGTGTGTCCATATTCATTAAGGATATCCACACCTCCAGGCTGGCTGCTCAGCATAATGCAGCCAAGGTTATCCAAGTGCAACTAACTCTGGGCAAAACTGCAATCCAAATTGTAGCTTGCTACAGATCCCCCATCATGCCCCAGGATTCCCACTCCTCTTTTCTTGATGTACTGGAAAATATTAGGGTTCAACCAAACACCGTAATAATGGGTGATTTCAACTACCCCACCATTAACTTGGAAAACTACTCATGTACCAACTCCTTTGCTCAACGCTTTCTGGAATGGATCAACTTATCCACACCCCCACCAGGGGCAACAATATCCTGGATCTAGTCATTACCAATATGAGTGACCGGTGTTCCACACCTGAAGTCAACGCCTCACTGGTCCGCTCCGACCATAAGCTAATTACCCTAGATATCCACATCCTGCCTCCACCCCCCCCCCCCCCCCATTAAGGAAACCATGGTAAAAAATTTCTCCAAAGCTAACTTCATGCTTCTTAAGACAGAAGTGGTGAACTTCATGACACCCATGCAGATGGACAATACAGTTATGATTACTGAATCCTACAGAATTGCACTTTATAAGCACTTACATGAGTGCATGGGTCGTGCTATCTCAAACAGAACCAAGACGCTATCCTCCAAAAAAAGGAAGCCAATCTGGTGGTCCCCTGCCATAAACAAACTGTACAACAGAAGGAAGAAATTCTTGCAAAAGAGAGTAAAATCCCATGAGTGAAGGAGCTCCCTGGTCAGCCTCAGTAAGAAGCTGTGATCCCTGATAAAAATCCTCCAAAGCTAGTTACAAAAACAAAATTGCCACTGATTCTAAAGACAACCATAAAGCATTCTATATCTATGTCAAGAATCGCAATGGCAACACTCAGATCTGCTTTGAGTTACAGCACAATGGCACTAAATATACGTACCCAACTGATATTGCCAACATCCTGGCAGATAGGTTCAGTGCTAACTTTACCTCCCTCTCACCCCCTAAAGAGCACATCTCTATACTGGAAGAATGCAAAGTTCCTGTAATCACAGCTGCACAGGTAAAAACCACACTCTCCAAAGCCAAGAACACAGCATCCATGGGACCAGACAACATCCCAGGCTGCGTTCTACACGAACTACAGAATGAACTGGCACCCCACCTAAGTACCATGTTCAATCATAGCCTCACCTCAGGCTTTGTGCCTGCTGAATAGCGCACAGAAACGGTTATCCCACTCCACAAGGGAGGAGCCACCACGGGCCCTGGGAACTACCACCCCATTAGCCTGATGAGCCTGGTCTGCAAGGCCATGGAATGTATCATCATGTAACTTATAAACAAAGATATTGGTAATCTCCAAACTCTGGATCCCACCCAGTTCAGGTTTGTAAAAGGCAGATCATGTCTCCTAAACCTGATAGACTTCTTTGAAGCAGTCACCAAAGCCGTAGACAAAGGTAAGGTGGTTCACACAGCCTATCTAGATCTTGCCAAGGCTTTTGACACCATCCCCCCACTCTGGAATTATAGATAAACTCACTAAACTAGGTATAAATCCCTATGTCACAAGATGGGTTGCCAACTGGCTCACTGACAGAACCCACACTGTGAAAGTAGCAGACTCCAAATCCGACTTCAGACCAGTGACAAGTGGAGTACCACAGGGTTCAGTCCTGGGTCCTCTCCTGTTTGGTATCTACTTCTCTGAAGTACAGGCTAACACAGAAGGTCTTTGGCTAATGAAGTTCGCAGATGACTTCAAACTAGGAGCCATAATCGAAACTCCTAACGATGTGGACATCCTACAAAAGGGCCTCACTGAGACAGATGCCTGGTGTCAAAGCCATGGCCTCAAGCTTAATGCCAAAAAGTGTATTGTCATCCCCTTTGGTAAAAACTCTGTACCCATAAACTACAACATAGGCGGTAGTATACTTAAGACTGAAAGTGTGATAAGAGACCTTGGGACACAGGCGGACAGTAGTCTCTCCTTCGATAATCACATTGCCACAGTAGTCAGGAAATCCTTCTACGTGGCACACCTCATCACAAAAGGTTTCTCATCCAGAAAAAAAGAGGTCATTGTTCCCCTCTACTCATCTCTCATTAGACCCATTATAGAGTACAATGCCCCTTTTGGTATGTACCTCACAAGACATCTACAACAACTGGAAAGGCTGCAGAAATACCTCACAAAGAAGATTACCGGCCTCAAACAGATGCCCTATGCAGACCATCTCAAAAAACTCCAGCTTTACTCCATCGCATATCACCTACTCAGAGGTGATCTCTGTCTAACATACAAAGCTATGTCAAACCAAGAGCTGTTGGACATGCTCCACTTAAAGAAATCCCAATCCCTCTGAGCTACACTCTCTAGGGACCTAAACCTTGTCACCACATTAAACAGAACATGCCGGAGGGATAGATTCCTGTTCCAGAGACTTCCCATATTCTGGAATAAACTACCTATCTATATCAAACAAAGCTCCTCATTAGCACTCTTCAAGAAAAATCTTGATGATTGGATAGGAAATAGGAAATTCACCCATGGGATCACCTCTGTGGCTCTGCTCGACAGTAGCACAGGAAAATAATTTTCTTGGGTGGCAAAAATCAGGGTACCTTTTTGGCTGGGCTTGTATGGCCCCAGGGCCGATAGCCTAGTACCTACCTATGAACCTATGAAAGGTTTGGAGACAAAGCCAGAGAGGCAAGATTACTTTGGTTTGGACTTGTGCTGAGGAGGGATGCAGAGTATATTGGGAAAAAGATGCTAAGGATGAAGCTGTCAGGTAACAGGAAAAGAGGGAGGCCTAAGATAAGGTTTAAGGATGTGGTGAGAGAGGACATGCAAGTGGCTGGTGTGACAGAGCAAGATGCAGAGGACAGGAAGAAATGGAAACAGTTGATCTGCTGTGGCGACCCCTAACGGGAGCAGCCAAAAGAAGAAGAAGACTCATCTGTCACAGTGTAAAATATTTTATTATAGGTTCCTAGGTTCATAGGTTCATACTAGGCTATCTGCCCTAGGGCATTTATAAGCCTAGCCAGAATGTGTTTGGCTTTCGCCACCCATTTTAAATTTATTTTGCTATGTCCTTTTTCGAGGTTAGTATACTGTGCCTCTGTCAAAAAGTGACACAGAAGTGATACCCAGGGTAAACCTACAATCTCCCATCCACTCATCAAGATTCCTCTTGAAGAGAGTCAATGAGGGACTCTGCCTAACCTGGACTGGGATTTTATTCCAGAGTGAAGGGAGCCTCTGGGTTATGAATATGTCCCTCCAGCATGTCCTATTTATTTCAGTGCTGAGGTTCAAGTCTCTCGAGCGCATAGCTCGATGGGATTTGGATTTTCTGAGGTGCGGCATGTCCATTAATTCCAGGTTGGACATGACTTTATACGTCAGGCACAGATCGCCTCTGAACAGGCGGTATGCCACTGAGTAGAGCTGGAGTTTCTTTAACCGGGCAGCATATGGCATCTGTTTGAGCCCTTTGATCCTCTTGGTGAGGTACTTTTGGGGTCTTTCCAGTTGCTGCAGGTGTCTGGTAAGGTACATCCCAAAAGGGGCATTGTACTCAATAATGGGCCTGATGAGGGATGAGTAAAGAGGCACAATGACGTCCCCTGATCTAGATGTGAATCCCTTCATGATTAGGTGGGCTATATAAAATGTTTTTCTAACCACTTTGGCCACGTGGTTGTCAAATGAGAGATTGCTATCAACTTGGGTCCCCAGGTCCCTAATTACTTCTTCTGTACTTAATGGATTACAACCTATGTGGTAATTTGTGGGCACTTTGTTTTTGCCAAAGGCGATGACTATACACTTTTTGGCATTTAGCTTGAAGCCATGGCTCTGGCACCAGTTGTCTGTTTCTATGAGGCCCTTTTGGAGGATGCTTGTGTCGGCTGGAGAGTCGATTATGGCACCCAGTTTGCAATCATCTGCGAACTTGGTCAGCCACAGTCCTTCCGTGTTGGCCTGTACCTCCGAGAAATATATACCGAACAAGAGAGGTCCCAGGACTGAGCCTTGTGGGACACCACTTGTAACTGGTTTGGAGTCTGACATGGCTCCAGCAATTCTAACCATGTGGGTTCTGTCCTTGAGCCAGTTTGCAATCCATCTAGTGACATAGGGGTTTATATTTAAGCTGGTGAGCTTATCTATAATGCCCGAGTGGGGTATTGTATCAAAGGCTTTTGCGAGGTCCAGGTAGGCTGTGTGGACCACCTTCCCCTCGTCAATGGCCTTGGTGACTGTTTCTAAGAAATCAACCAGGTTTAAGAGGCAGGATCTGCCCTTAACAAAGCCGAACTGGGTAGGATCCAGTGTTTGTAGGTCCCCAATAACTTTATTTATGAGGTCCATGATGATCCTTTCCATAACTTTGCAGACCAAGGCAGTCAGGCTTATGGGGTGATAGTTTCCAGGATCCATTGAGGCACCACCTTTATGGAGAGGGACCACTGTTGCTGTACCATTCTACACTTTCACGTAGGTTTATCCATATTAATTAAACTTAATAAGCATGTACTGTTAAACACTTGCAGTTTTCTTGTTAATATAGCAGTTTCCAGGATATCAGTAAAAAAGCCAGTCATTTTAAAGCCATTTAGAAGTTACAAAGTATGCTTGTGGGGAGGGCCTCTGTTTGCTGGTGATTGGAAACATGCCTATTATTTCTACAGTTTATGATTAAACCTGCTATATACTGAGAAAATGTCTGCTCACTTTTGCCTTCTGAAGAAAGACTGAATTGTGTAAAGACTGTGTTTTGTACTGGGCTCTGCTATGGGGAGTGTATTCTTTTGTTTTATGAATAAAATGGGTTGTTAGCAATTCAAATGAGCCCACATCCTGTACAGGGATTAAAAGGACATTGAAATAAACTGCATTCCTGCAATTGATTGGTTTAGCTTACTCCTTGGTATTATGCTCACTTGTACTTGGATTGGAGAAGATCTACTTTTTGGGGGGTATTTTCCACTGAGCAAAAGTCAATATTTAATTTAGAAACTTCAAGACTATGTTTGTTTTATTTGTGGTTCTGGGCCAATATCTCTCAGATGTCACAGAAGGTAGAGAAATGCACTGAGCAACATCTGAGACTAAGTTACTGAGCATACAGACCAGCATCCGAATGTGAGTGCTACCTACTCCTGTCCAAATAGAGCACCAGGTATCAACTGATAACTGGGTGCCTGGGAATAAGAAAAAGTTATACTAAACTCTGTTTTTACAAAATTATACCAAACTGTGCACTACAAGTCACACTGCTTGCTACCCCTTTCTGTAAGGTTTTATGAGTTGAGACAAAGTATGTATGTGTGGTTACCCATCCATTTATCCAGGTTGCATTTGAAGATGGTGAAGGAACTAGTTTGCTTAATATGAAGTGAGAGTATGTTCCAGAGGAAAGTAATTATTTATTACTTTGTTTAATATGAAAGGGGACGCTGTTCCAGAGGAGAGGAATTCTTTATTAATCTGCATAATATAAAGGGAAGCCTTTTCCAGAGGAGAGGAATTATTTATAACTTTATTTAATATGAGAGGGGAGGGAATCTGTTCCAAAGAATTGTTCGTTGAGTGAGGTATCTATCATGTCAGAAAGCTTTGTTTATATTTATGGACAAGGTTAAGGTTTTTAATATATGTGTTCATGATACTGACACTTTTGCAAACATGAAGGAGGTCTGTCAGGATAAGGTAAATGTAAGCCTTGTAGGACAGGCAGAAGTTGCCTCTAAGGAGTTTGTATGAGACAAAGAAGCATGCTAGAGCCTTGAGGTGTGCTGCATAAATAATGTAACTCAGGCCCTTGATTGTCCTTGTGAGGAAATGTTGGGGCCTTTCAGGTTGGCTGTATGTCTGGGCAGGTACATGCCTAACGGAGCATTATATTCAGTTATGGGCATACTGAGGGAGGTGTGCAGAGGTATGATAGCATCCTTGGTCCTGAAGAAAAAAAAAAATATTAGCATTCAGCTGGGCTAAATTAAAAGATTTCCTAATACTACATGTTGGTCAAATGAGAACTCACTGTAAATAATTATGCCCAGGTCTCTGACAACTGGGTCTGCTTTGAGGAGAGTATCACTAATGGGGTAGGAACAAGCATGTTCCTGCTTGTCAAAAGATATGATAGGTTCATAGGTAGGTACTAGGCTATTGGCCCTAGGGCCTATATAAGCCTAGCCAAAGGTACCCTGGCTTTCACCACCCAGAAAATTATGATACTTTAGCTTGTGATCATGGTCATGACACCATTTCTTTGTACAAGTCAGTCCATTTGTAGGATTTCAGAGTGCATGGAGGAGCTGATGACAACACAAAATTTACAGTCATTGGCAAACTTATTCAGGCAAAATAAAGCCCTTGACATCAGTTTTGATGTCAGAGAAGTAAATGCCAGATAGGAGGAGTAGATCCAGTACTGACCCTGGGGGACATCACTTTTTAAATGCATTTTACCTCCAACCTTAATTTGATAGATTTTGTCTAACAGCTTGTTAGCTATCCATCAGCTAACATAGGGGGTTACATTTCATTTGATAAGTTTATTTCTGATGCCTGAGTGAAGGACAAAGTCAAACTCTTTGGCTAGGTTAAGGTAAAGTGTGTGCACTGACTTGCTCCTGTCCAAGACTTCAATGATTTTTTTTTCAAATAAGTCAAATGGCTTAGCAGATAAGCTATGTCCTTTACAAACCCAAACTAATTTGGGTTGAGGGAACTTAGATTGTGTTTATAAAGTCAATAATGATGCATTCCATTGTCTTTCAAATAAGGCTTGTAAGGTCTATGTGTCTAGAGTTACCAGAATCAGCAGTAGGGCTTCACTTATGTATGGGACTGATCACTGCAGTTTGCCAAGCCATGGGCTCAAAGCCAGATGAGATGCTAAGGTTAAAAGACTGCAAATCAGGTCAGTAATCATACTTTGTACTTGTAAGGAAGCATCCCAAAGCACAGCTGGGATCCACTGAGCTAATATTTTTCTCCTCTGAGATAACTTTTTGGATTTATTCTGGGGTGACGTTTGGAAGAGGCTGATATGAAAAGTGCCTTAGGCTAGGTGGAGATAAGAGGTAGAAGTTTGAACTAAATCTGTCTGCTAATAGGTCAGGTATGACTTTAGGGGCAGAGTATGTAGAGCCATTACATATCAACTCAACACAGTGTTGAGTGCTGTTTCTTCTTCTTCTTCTTCTTTCGGCTTTTTCCCGGTTAGGGGTCGCCACAGCGGATCACCTTGTCCGCACATTGAATGGCAGT
Source organism: Protopterus annectens (assembly GCF_019279795.1). Taxonomy (NCBI): domain Eukaryota; kingdom Metazoa; phylum Chordata; order Ceratodontiformes; family Protopteridae; genus Protopterus; species Protopterus annectens. Next base: position 1,052,410,581 of record NC_056746.1, on the reverse strand, counting down.
GGAGTTTTACGGTGTCGAGTTGCCAGCCCGGCGCCCAACCTTCCACTGAAGGCACACTCACACGTACACCTAGGGCCAATTTAGAGTATCCAATCCACCTGCAGCATGTCTTTGGGATGTGGGAGGAAACCGGAGCACCCGGAGGAAACCCACGCGACCACAGGGAGGACATGCAGACTCCGCACAGAAGGCACCCCGGCCGAGGATCGAACCGGAGAACCTCTTGCTGTGAGGCGGCAATGCTAACCACTGCACCACCAGTGTTGAGTGCTGTTTCTAAGGTTAGTGATATGGTTGAAGAAGGTCTTGTGATTGCCTTTGACAGAGAAAGCAATTCTAAATTAATACTTAGTATTGGGATATTTGATTTTGTTTCTAAACTCTTTGTTTCACTTTTCTGCTTAATTTTGAGATGCAATATATTCAGTGCTACTAAGGGACAGGAGTTTATTTTTCTTGCTATAGAGCTTGTTTATGCTAGGGTTCCACCAAAGGGGTTTATCCGTAAACACGGTTATTTGTTATGTATTTGGACCAATGCATTATTGTAAATACTGAGATGAGAATACCCCCCCCCATGAATGCAGTAGTGTTTGCTTTTAAATCATCAATGGGAGAGAGACTCATGAAAATCCTCAGGACATCATATAGTTAAAGTAAGTTTGTCTTACAGAAAACTCTGAAGGTGGTAAGGTTAGTGAGTATTTTAGGCTGGGTTATAATAATGGGGGACACTCACTGATGATCAGTTCTAACCAAGGAGGGTGACAGTATAAGCACAGAGCATAATGGTGTTATGTTTGCAATAATCAGTTGCAATATATGTGATCCTCTCAAAAGGGCATAAGGGGATGTGATTTAGTAAGTTGCATTAATGAAGCCTAGTAAGTATTGGGTCTATTTATTTGTGGTAGTGTAAATATCACAGTTATTAGATGGATAATTGAAATCCCAAATTATAATAGAGCTTGGTTCAATAGAAAGGGGCTCCAGCTTATTTAGGTACATCTCATGGGATGCAGGCTGGCAGGGAGGGCATTCTATAACTGGCAAGGAAGTGGCAAGGAGTCTTATTTGTAGTTACTAGGGTGTGTAGGAGAATGTGGTCATTGTCTACCTGTATACATCTAGAGGGGAAGACGTTCCACAGATATGTTAAAATACCACCGAATAAACATGAAAGCACTACTGAGCCTTCAATATGAATCTCATCATCTCCATAGTCAATAAGCTTTGCACGACTGGCCAAATTAAGTTGCTCACCAGCTCTCACTCTAGCAAATGTTTCTGCTGACATACCACTACACGTTGAACCAGTGTCTACTTTGAGCTCTGTGGGTTTACCATTGATCAGGACAGTACAAAATATTCCTTCTTTGCCAACAAATCTACTGCATTAACCTTTTCACCGACCACTAATACACCATCTACATAGAAAGGAGAGTTTCAGCTTTCTACATGATCAGCTTGTTTTTTTGAGTGACCTTTCTTAATAACTGAATAAGGTTTGCTTGATTTAGAAAACTTTTGAAAATTATTCCATTTTTTACACTTGTGGAATTGCTGACCAAATGCTAAGCACTTCTCTCTTTTAGACTCATGGTTGGCACCACAATTACGACAGTTAACAATAAGTCTTGACTTGTGCTTTGCTGACTCATTCTTATACTGCACTGAGCATGCAGTATTTACTGAGCTAGTCTTGGAACTTGCTAGAAAGCTACAAGGTTTCCCTATCACACCCGCAGGGGTTGCAGCTGCCATGTGCTTAGGCCTGTTTCTGCTTGCCATGGGTTTCATGCTGTCTAAATTTGCTCTAGAGGCTTCTGAAACCATGCTGTTATCGCTTGCAAGCATATCTGTGTGCCTTTCTGTGAACTCATGGATTTAACAAACATCTATGGCTTTGCTTAACATTAAATTACTGTCATGAAGCAAAATCTTTCTCACTGCAGCACTATTAACACCACACACAAGCCAGTCCTTTATTAACTCATCTTTCAAGTCACCAAATCTGTATGTTTTAGCTTGATTTCTCAAGTCAGTGATATAAGCTGCAAACATTTCACCTGGCTTTTGATCTCTTGCATAAAATAAGTGCTTCTCTAATGTAATATTTGTCTGGGGGTTGCATATTTCTCTAAATTTACATTTTAAGCTCTCAAGGTACTCTCTTGATTCAGCTGGTACCACAATATGGTGGTTCCACCTCTCCAACATTTACTTCTGGTGCATACACAAATGAATGCTCTCTTTCAATAGCTTCTGCGCCAGCTAAGTTAAGCAAAATGAATGCCCTTGTATGCATCTCTGTCAGAAAAAGCTGCTTGTATGAAAATATTGGATTCCTACTCAAATACTCTCCAATTCTCTGCTATATTATGATCAAGCACAACTGCACTTGGTCAGTGAAATGCCTCTGCCATATCATACTTACATTTCTCACTTGCTTAGAGAAAAACAGCTCTTGTACTCAATTTCCTCACTTATCTAGAGGAAAATAGTTTTTTATTCAGGCATGTCCAATGGTCAGCTCCCAGTGTTCTCTCCTGTCTATCTGATGAATCTGGGCATCTTGAGGCAATGTAGAAATTGCCTCATGTACAAAGACAACCCTCTCCTCCTACCACCGAACACTACAACCTGTGAGAGATGCACTTATCTAGCCAAACTAGAGATAAAGCTCTCTCCAACCAAGACTGAACTTGACAGTCAAGAGGAGAAGGTAAACATTTGCACCACACCACACTCATCACATAGTCTCACTAAATCTACACCACCAAAATCCACACATAGTAACACAAAAACATTCGCGGAGGCTCTCAATAATAATCTGTCTGAGCAACAGAGACCTCCAAAGCAGAAATGCAATCAACCTCCACCCCCCAAACACAACACAAATGACACATAGCCCACAGACTCAGTGTGCCACTCAACCACAGCCAATAAGGCAAAATAACGTACCCAACACACTAGTCAAAGGTGACTCTATAGTCAGGCACACTGATGTCCCACTCACCAGGTTAAACAAGGAGAAGGTTACTGTCAGCTGCCTGTCGGGTGCCAGGATCCACCACATAACCCATGCACTCAAGTCACTCCACAACAAGTACAAATATGACTCTGTCATTGTCTATGTTGGTGTGAATGACCTGAGATGTACCTCCCTGGACTACATGAAAAGAGACATGGAAGAGCTCTCCGATCTTGTAGCCCAGGCAGGTATGACCCTAGCCCTGAGTAGTATTCTACCATCGCCCAAAATTATATCGCAGTACAAGGACAAAATGATTAACTTCAACAATTGGCTAAGCTTCTGGTGTCATTCTAAGAGGATCCAGTATCTGTCTGCTTGGGATGACATGGTCGACAGACCATGATGCTTTGTCAGAGATGGCCTGCACCTGTTGCCCCTGGGATTCCGGATACTGGCTAAGGCTCTTGCTGCCCCTATAATGCCTTTTTAGGCAAGGTTCAAATGACAAATTTACCACCATAACAGGAACAGGCAAGAAAAACTGAGGGTAATGCTACTCAATGCTAGAAGTCTAAATCTCAAAATGCACTCACTCGAGGCACTCCTTAAAATGGAGAACATTGATATCTGTGCAGTGACTGAGACCTGGTTCAAGGCTCCAGGGAGCACCCCTGCACTACCAGGCTATAACTCATACCACACTTTTCGACCATGTAACCTGGACCGAAACACCAAAGGTGGAGGTGTGTCCATATTCATTAAGGATATCCACACCTCCAGGCTAGTTGCTCAGCATAATGCATCCGAAGTTATCCCAGTGCAACTAACTCTGGGCAAAACTTAAATCCAAATTATAGCTTGCTACAGATCCCCCACCATGCCCCAGGATTCTCACTCCTCTTTTCTTGATGTACTGGAAAATATTAGGGTTCAACCAAAAACCCTAATAATGGGCAACTTCAACTACCCCACCATTAACTGGGAAAACTACTTGTGTACCAACTCCTTAGCTCAACGCTTTCTGGAATTCATAAACTCCAATGCCCTGGATCAACTTATCCGCACCCCCACCAGGGGCAACAATATCCTAGATCTTGTCATTACCAGCATGAGTGACTAGTGTTCCACACCTGAAATAAACTCCTCGTTGGTCTGATCCAATCATAAGCTAATTCCCCTTATATCCACATTCCGCCTCTACTCCCCATTAAGGAAACCACGGTAAAAAATTTCTCCAGAGCCAACTTCATGCTTCTTAAGGCAGAAGTGGTGAACTTCATGACATCCATGCAGATGGACAATACAGTTACAATTGCTGAATCCTACAGAAATGCATTCTATAAGCATTTACACGAGTGCATGGATTGTGCTATCCCAAACAGAACCAAGACGCTATCCTCCAAAAAAAGAAAGCCAATCTGGTGGTCCCCTGCCATAAACAAGCTGTACAACAGAAGGAAGAAACTGTTAAAAAAGAGAGCAAAATCCCATGAGTGGAGCAGCTCCCTGGTCAGCTTCAGTAAGAAGCTGAAATCCCTTATAAGATCCTCCAAAGCTAGCTACGAAAACAAAATCACCACTAATTCTAAGGACAACCACAAAGCATTCTATAGCTATGTCAAGAATCTCGATGGCAACACCCAGATCTGCTCTGAGTTACACCACAATGGCATGAAAATTACAGAACCAACTGATATTGCCAACATCCTGGCAGATAGGTTCAGTGCTAACTTTACACCCCCCCTCACCCCCTAAAGGGCCCATATCTATACAGGAAGAATGCAGAGTCCCTGTAATCACAACTACGCAGGTAAAAGCTGCACTCTTTAAAGCCAAAAACACAGCATCCATGGGACCGGACAACATCCCAGGCTGCATTTTACATGAACTTTAGAAGGAACTGGCTCCCCACCCAAGCACCATGTTCAATAATAGCCTCGCATCAGGCTTTGTGCCCACTGAATGGTGCACAGCAACAGTTATCCCACTCCACAAAGGGGGAGCCACCACTGATCCCAGGAACTATTGCCCTATTAGCCTGGGGCACCTAGCTCTAGGGACCTAAACCTTGTCACCAAAATAAACAGGACATGCTGGAGGGATAGATTCCTGTCCCAGAGACTTCCCATACTCTGGAACAGGCTACCCATCTATGTCAAGCAAAGTTCTTCACTAGCACTCTTAAAGAAAAATCTTGATGAGTGGATGGGAAATAGGAAATACACCCCGGGGATCACTTCTGTGTCTCTGCTCGACAGTGGCACAGGAAAATAACTTTCTTGGGTGGGGTAAGCCAGGGAACCTTGTTGGCTAGGCTTATGTAGGCCCTTGGGCCGATAGCCTAGTACCTACCTATAAACCTATCAATGCACAGTAATGAAGGTGCTTGAATTATATACGAACACACACACACATAAATATATATGCAAGAACTTTATGCCACTACTTGTAATTATGCCCAATAGCACAACAAACTCCTTGAAATAACTTCACTTTGCCAAATAAGTCTCCGTAGCACAAGAACACTTTGAAGTCACTGTACTTTGTGAAACCACTCCTTGGTGTAAGAAATACCTCAAAATGACTGTACTTTGTGAATAAACTGTACACATAAGAAACAACTCAGAATAAGAAACACTTTGATATGAATGCACTTTGCAAATAAACTGTACACAGCACAAGAACCTTTCAAAGTGGCTGCACTTTGCGAAATATCTCTGCACAGTGTAAGAAACACTCTGAAATGGTGGCACTCTGTGAATAAATGTACACAGCACAAGAAACTTTTTGAAATGGCCGTACTTTGACTGCACTTTGCAATATAATTGTACTTTGCACACAGCAATCTCTGAAATAAATGAACTGTAATAAAGCACACAGTCTGCAAACACTTTACACACTCTGAGATACTTCAAACAACTCTAGTTATGCTTTGAATGGCTTCGGTTAATGCAAAATAGTAGTTTGTGCCCATCTTTCTTTTCTAAAAAACATGCATTCACCTTGCTCTTTAAGCTTAATTTGTCCTTTTTTGTACTCGTTATGCCATTTTAGTCTCTAATCATGCGCATTATACTTTTCTTGTGCCTGTTTTACTCTAAACATGCTCACTATGCAAACCAAAGGTAGTTCTGAGCTCCATATGAATATTTCTGCTACTTGTATCAAATATTGTAGTTTTGAACATTTCATTTAATTAATAATGTGTTTTATGCCCTTTGTTTGATTAATAATATGTTTTGTACTACTCATTTGATTAACCATGTGTTTTGTGTCTTATAAATTCACTGTTTCATTTTCTTTCCCATATAAATCATTTGTGCAGTTTTCTTTACCTTTATTTCATTTCTGTCCCTTTTTCATTTGTCTAAGCTCCGTTTTACTCAGCCAGCTTAATCTGCCTTCACCTTCAACTCTGCACTTCATGGTTTGAAGAAGTAGCTCTTCTAATCCCAGTTCTGACACCATGTCGCTCCTCTGGTCAGGATAAAACAGATGAACATTTGTGGGTTTGGTTCAAGCAGCTTTAATACACACAAACACAGCAGGAATGAGGCTTTGTAACTTAAATTTAAATAAATTTATAAACAGACTGACTACCACACTCATACATGTTAATACTCTGGTTGTTCTCTCAAAATGGCACTTCTGCGTGCACGTGCTTACATCTGGAAATGCTTCTTAAAGTTACATACACATGCTTTGATCTACACGAACTATGTACAGAACAGTTTAAATAGAAGAGTATTTATGACAGCATAAGAAACACCACCTGATAACATATAACAAGTCAATGTGGACAATCTCTGCAGAAGTAAAAGTCACATTAAAGGAAACTATTACTAATGCAGAGGTTGCCATTGGCAAATAACTTCACATTTCATTGTCTCATCTATAAATGCAGTGTCTCCTGCACTTGAAAAGTAAATTGCCTATATTGCATTAAAACATAATATTGCCAAAACATTTCCTGAACTAGATCAGCTATGTACTAGGGAATAAATGGCAAACCCAGTTATCCCACTCCACAAAGGGGGAGCCACCACTGATCCCGGGAACTATTGACCTATTAGCCTGACGAGCCTGGTCTGCAAGGCCATGGAACGTATCATCATGGAACTCATAAACAAAGACATTGGTAACCTCCAAACTCTGGATCCCACCCAGTTCAGGTTTGTGAAAGGCAGATCATGCCTCCTGAACCTGATTGACTTCTTTGAGAAAGTCACCAAAGCCGTAGATGAGGGTAAGGTGGTTCACACAGCCTATCTTGACCTCGCCAAGGCTTTCGACACCATCCCCCATTCTGGAATTATAGCTAAACTCACTAAACTAGGTATAAATACCTACGTCACAAGATGGGTTGCCAACTAGGCTCACTGACAGAACCCACACTGTAAAAGTTGCAGACTCCAAATCTGACCTCAAAACAGTGACAAGTGGAGTACCACAGGGTTCCATCCTGGGACCTCTCCTGTTTGGTATCTACTTCTCTGAAGTACAGGCTAACACAGAAAGCCTCTGGCTAATGAAGTTCACAGATGACTGCAAACTAGGAGCCATAGTCAAGTCCCCAAATGATGTGGACATCCTACAGAAGGGCCTCGCTGAGATAGATGCCTAGTGTCAGAGCCATGGCCTCAAGCTCAATGCCAAAAAGTGCAGTGTCATCCCCTTTGGTAAAAACTCAGTACCCATGAACTACCACATAGGCAGCAATCTACTTAACACCAAATGTATGATAAGAGACCTTGGGACCCAGGTGGACAGTAGTCTCTCCTTTGATAGTCACATCACCACAGTAGTCAGGAAGTCCTTCTACATGGCACACCTCATTATAAAAGGGTTGTCATCCAGGAAAAAAGAGGTCATTGTTCCCCTCTACTCAACACTCATTAGACCCATTATAGAGCACAACGCCCCTTTTGGAATGTACCTCATAAGACATCTGCAGCAGCTGGAAAGGCCACAGAAGTACCTCACAAAGATGATTACTGGCCTCCAACAAATGCCCTACACTGATCGCCTCAAAGAACTCCAGCTTTACTCCGTAGAATATCGCTTACTCCGAGGTGATCTCTGCCTAACATATAAAGCTATGTCACACCCAGAGCTGTTGGACATGCTACACCTAAAGAAATCCCAATCCCTCCGAGCGACACGCTCTAGGGGCCTAAAACTTTTCACCACAATAAACAGGACATGCTAGAGGGATAGATTCCTGTCCCAGAGACTTCCTATACTCTGGAACAGTCTACCCATCTATGTCAAGTAAAGTTCTTCATTAGCACTCGTCAAGAAAAATCTTGATGAGTGGATGGGAAACAGGAAATACACCCTGGGGATCACTTCTGTATCTCTGCTCGACAGTGGCACAGGAAAATAACTTTCTTGGGAGGCATAAGCCAGGAAACCTTGTTGACTAGGCTTACGTAGGCCCTTGGGCCGATAGCCTAGTACCTACCTATGAACCTATGAAACAACGACAACAGGTTCATAGTTCCTAGGCATGCAGTCCTGGAGACCTTTAAGAAGCCTAGCCCAAATTCCCAATTGCTCAAAAGGACTGTCTCGTTAAGTGATTTGCTTGATGGTCACACAGTAGATAGATGAAGGTAGAAAGATTCAAATCCTGAATCCTTACCACAGTAAGCAGCTCAATAACAAGTTAGAGCTTCAGTGCTCTGCTCCAATTGCCAGAGTAACAGCTTTTAACAAAATAAATTCTTTACAGTCTGATATTGTAGGGAAGACTGTATCATAGTAGTATGCAATAGTAGCCATTTTAAGTAAAACATTCTCACATTGAAAAGAGACTTACCCCGAGAAACAGTAACCTTCTCTTCCCTTGAAACTGACATGTAGTGGAAATGCACCTGCTAACCCATTAGACAACAAGAGACGTACTGGGATTTATACTAAAATAGTATATAGTGAAGTACTAACTAGAGCTTACGTGAAGGGGCAGGAATTCAAAAGACAAATTTGTAATGTATTTGCTAACAGCCTTGGACAGCCTACTGGAGAGGAGTCCCTTTTCAGAAGCAGCCTAGGAGTACTGTTTGGTGAAGTAACTTGACGGAGTCAAAGAAGACAAAACTGAGGCTGAGGGACTCAAATCATGTACTGCAGGAAGCAGTTATTTAACATCTCATAGCCTTATTCATGAGCACCAAGTGCTAGAGAAACTGTTGTAGCCAGAACACAATGCATTTCACAATGGTGTTCTAAACAAAGTTTTACCCTAAACACAAAAAAATGTAATATAGTCTTCTTTGATAAAATTGGTGCTCTTCCGCAATCTCACACAAAAGGGATTCACCTTAAGATTGATATTGTCATTTGGGATTTAGGAACATACAGACAATGAGATGTCCTTAAATCAGAAAGTTCTTCTACCTCAATCGTCTTTTCAGTTATGAGTTCTCCATTCAGATCACCATTCATCCTAATTCCGCTTCACTCTGTCTTCATTCACCCCATTATAGAATACATTTTATTTGGCATGTATAGGTCTAAACAACTCTCCCAATTAGAAAGATCCCAACATTTTATAACCAAAATAATACAAGTTTTAAAGATGGAATGTTATTAGGATAGTTTGAAAACTCTGCCCTTATTCTCTGTGGTATATGGACTCCTGCAAGCTTTGTGAAACTCTGCTCTCTGTCACTTCCTTCCTTCAAAAAAATCTCCATTTAATATTCATTCCCAACCCCTGGCTATATGACAAAATGTCAACAAGTCCAGATTCATGGATATATTTACCACCCGGCATCTTCCTTGACTATGGAACAAGCTTTCCCTTTTTATTAAATAGTGTAAAACCTTAACAAACGTTCAATTTTCAGTTAGACAAATGGAAAGGATGTTTGAAACTTTTCCCCAGGAGTCGCTGGCTACAAACTTCTATCTGTGCCAAACTTAACATAATCACATTAATCACATCTCAATCCCCTCTATTCTTTCTCTGCTTTTTCTGCCCTTTTCTCCAAAGTATTCATATTTTCTTTTCCTTCTAGCATGCTATAAGCTCAAAATATTATTTCTCTATCTACCAAAAGAACATCTTCTCTTACCATCCTAATCTGAACTATTAGTTTACGTTTCAAGAGTTCTTCTTCTGTGACAATGGTTAACATATTGCTATGAATCTATCATTTCCTGGTGTGTCTGCATCCGTATTCTTGTCTATGGTTGTGAACTGAGGGTTATGGATGGATGAGATTGTGGGTATTTATTTTTAGTATCGTAGTTTGATTTTTTACTATTTAAATTTTTGTTAATTTAATCTATCTTCCTTCTGTAAACTGTCATTCTTATGGTACGAGCCTGAGTATCGAAAATTTGTGCAGTGATACCCACTTTTTCCTCTGTGTTGATCTGTATGATAATAAAGTTTACTTTGACTTTGAGAAATAAGGTTTCTTCTCAGGTTGGTGGGCTCAGTGTCCATGGCAGAGTGAGTATTTGGGCGTAGAGTCTTAGGTCTTTCAGGATCAAGAGGAAACAGATGAAATGGTTTGGGAACATAATGAGTGTGCACATCTTCTGCCTCTTGGAGTTGGTATGCCTGGCACAGCTGACTGCGTGGGGGAGGAGGTGCTAAGGAAGACCCAAGATACAGGAGAGATTATATCGGCCAATTAGCCTGGGAATGCTTGGAGATCCCCGAAGATGAGCTGGACACTGTTGCTGGAAATTGAAAAGTCTGGCTTGTTCATACTTTCTACCAAGCTCTACAAATTAAATTTTATGTTCAGCTGTAGCATGCCAGTGATTTCATAGTTTACAAAATCACAACAGAGACTACCTTTAGGATGGGGGAAGTTTTCAGTTTCTGTAAAGTGGAACAGATGGGGAACTTTGAATGGCGGGTGTTACGTTAGCTCAGTTTATATTTTGCTGTTGTGTTGAATGGCGTTCTTGTAAAAAAATGTTGCCACCGCCAACCTCCCAGAAGACGTTTAGGAAATGGAGAAATGTATTTTATGCTTTACGTATACTTATATCTCTGCGACAATTTCATTGAAAACAATTTAAACACATCGTCTTGTGCTGCAAGCGATGCCTTAATTTATTCCTTATAACCGTGACTTCTTGCTTTCCCTATGAATAATTACTGGGTTATTGTGAGGTAGCACCGAATATTTTATTTTGTTGTACTAAAGGCACGAGAACTAATCGTCAGATCAAGAAGTCTTATGTGTCAATTCTTCAACAACCTGCAAAGTATATAAACATAGATGTTGCTCCATACACTGCCAGTGAAACGCTCTTCGGCTGTTCCCGAGTGAAATACCTTTCAATTGTCCAGAATTTGCAGGTCGTCCAGATTTATGCCTCGTGTTTTTGATCTGTTCCTCCCCAAGTTTTGGTTTTCTGACAAACTGTTGAGGACTAAAGTCACAAGTAATTACTACTAGAGTTGCAGACTTCATGTCTTAAGGAAAGTGCATGCAAATGCAAACCTCGAAATTAACTTAATGTTTATAAAATAAATATTTAAAATCTGTTCTTGATTCTGGCCCTATGTCCCCCAATTCTTTACCTTAGAGATATACCCGAGGTTCACGAAAGCAGCGCAGTTTCATATATGTAGATTTTTGCAGAATGTCCAGATCTTTGCCTCTTATTTTGAGCCTGTTCCTCATAAAATGTGTGGTTTCCAGCAAATCGCTAGGGACTGAAGTCTAGATATTGGCATATATTTTAATTTCAGATTTCATATCCTTCAAAAAATGCATGTTAACACAAATCCTGCTATTCTAGCAACTTTCTAAGTTTATAAAAGCAATATTTAAAAATCATTTATTTGTGGGCCTTTGTCCCCCATTATTTTAGGCTTTGTCCAGATTTCTTGTACTAAGAGTTTGAGAGATATCGTTTAGGATGACATACAAACATAACCACAAGGTTACATTCGTACTCGTCGGTCATTCTTTCTACCTCAACGAGAGTATGCATGTGGAAGAGTAAATGCATGAAAAGCCGCAGCTGCCAACAATTTAAGTGTGCTTAATAGATATGCTGAACTTTCCTGTAGTCATTTAGATAAGTTTTACAAATGGTGTGGAATTAAATTAGACGGCATAGTATGGCAATCGTATCTAACAACTGTGAGCTGTAGCATAACGGGGCAGCAGAATAGAGATAATTCATTACGGACGATTTCGTCTGATCCGATCGGGACGAAGAAGCTCTCTGAGAATGACGAAATGCTTGCTTCGCAGCCAACTTATCTAATTTTTCCAAGAAACCCCGTCCACGAGAAAATTAAGCTTTCAGCTGTCCTCGGATTCCGTACCTTTAATACTCTGCATTCTGTAGCTCCGCCCTTCAGCTGTTCTAATGCCCATTGGATGTCAGAGTTGTCACTGTTTACTAATTGCTCTTTTCGCAGTTGGCATAGTTTTGGGGCGGGACTCGTCTCCGTCTGGCGCTGACGTCACGACTGTCTGGGGTGCTCGCGGAGCGGCTGAGACGCCTTGGACTTGAATGAGGGGGAAGGAAGCGGCTGGGCTCGGTCAATAGGAGCAGCAGCGAGCGATAGAGAAACAAAGTATAGTATAGCAACTCGGTGGTCTGTCCGTACCTTCCTCCCGGTCCGCCAGTTCGGGACGGAAAACCCGTCCCTCTCCCCCAAATTACCGTATTTCTTTTTTTTCTTAGATAGCTCTTGGTATCGACTGTCCGAAAGTGGCAAGCTCCTGGACTCGAGACTTCACCGTCGCCCCCCCGTTCTGTTGCCTCATCGGTAAATGTACAACTTGATGGGTCTGAACAGCACAGCAGAAGCAGCCGCCTCAGCCATTCAGCCCAATGTCTCCTGCATATGTAACTGCAAACAGCCTTTGTTTCCGACTATGGAGATCTGTAAGTACCGACTCGCTTTTCAGATTAATGCTGTGGGAGTCTTTTCTTACTGTGGTTTTGATATATTGAACTACATCAGATCTGGTGCCTCGCTGTAACTGCTGTGCCCTGATTAGCTGTCACTGGATGGCTTTTCTTTGTCCCGACAATAGTTTTTTAATTACTTGAGTTGGGTAATGGTCTGTGACAAACTTTCTGTTACTTAAAAAAAAATCAGATCCTTGGGCTAGATTTTCTGCGAGGGAGATGCGGATCTTACCTTCGGTCTTACCAATCCGACTTATAACTTTTTACCAGGCAAACCTAAGCTATATTTTTTCTTCCCAACTGTCGTATGCTAATGATTTCAGAGTTTATAGTATAATTACAGATACTGCTTCTAGGGTGACAGTTTTCAGTCTGTTTTAACGCGGTGCATTTTGGCTACTTTACATGGGCTTGACGATGTTCCTCCGTATATATTTTAGTAAAGGGTGCTTTAGATTTTACTCTTGCGAAAATTACACGGCTCAGGGGTTCATGACTGTATTAAATTGTTACTTGGTTAACTTATGCATTGTAGTATATTTATGTACTTCCTATTTTTAAAATTTCATGGTAACACAAGAACTTTTATGTTGACTACCGTCTCTACCACTCTGTCACTTCCTAGTTTGAATCAGGAACAGTGTTTCTATGTAGCTTGGCTTTTGGCACCTTGCCCAGTTGTCTGTGGGAACTGATTCCAGGTGTATGAAATGTGAAGGACTGTTTATGAGGGAGAATTCACCTTGAGGAGAAGGAGGAAGGGTGCACTGCAGTTTTAGAAACTGGACTGTCAAGGTGATCATGTGCCGTATTTTGTATGAGACTATATTGGCCCCCTCGGGTGCTTCCAGTGCCCTTCCACTGCATGAGAAGAACTCCTTGGCAGTCTTTGGCTTATTGATTTAGATTAGCTGAAAGTATGTGCAGTAGTTTATAGCTTTAGGGAACAAAAAAAAAAAAGCTTCATGCTAAATTACAGGCCTTGAACAATGACACTGTGTTACAACATCCATCTCAAACATTTTATTGCAGCAGTGAATAAAGAATATTTCAAAAAACCAAAGAGGTGTAGTTATTTCTGACACAGTTGTGTACCATTTTCACACACTTAATCTGAAGAGGGGAAAGTCTCTTACATAACGGAATCCAGTCAAGGTTATAGAATTGTAGTATCACTGAAATATTTTTGAACTGTTTGTTGAGATACGCTGGATAAATAATTGGCAGTTTTACTGTCTTGTAATACAATATTATTCAATACAGTGTTTTTCATCTCCTGACCTTTCTGTTATGTTTGCATGATGTCAGAGTTGTCTGGAAACTTTCTTATTTACATAGTGACAGATTTATAGATCACAGACAAAGCAATGGGGGGGGGGGTCATTGGTGGAACAGAAGATGTGTGGTGTAGTGCAGATGCCAGTTACTGAATGTTAAAAATGCAGCACGTAGGTCTGGCAGGACCAAGTTGGGAAATCATAGGCCGTAGAAGTCTTGCTGCAAAGAATCGCTTTCTCATACTGCTGCTACGCTACCAGATAGCACAATACCCTAAAATTTTAGTCCTTCCCTTTTAAGCATTTAGTAGGAGGATAACACGGAAGAGTATTATGCACAGGCCCCACAATTTCAAGTCATAGGTTCAGAAATAGTTATTCTGTTACTGATTTCAGAATGCCTGGTAGAAAGACTATTTTAACAGCAAGAATGGAAATCTTTTTTAAAAACAATGAAAGTGATTTATTTTCAATGTGTTCATAATCCCCTTCTTCAGTGGTCCTGTATATTTGAAATAAAACACACCATTCAGAATATACCCTGAAATGGTTAGAGGCAATTTGCTTGGTCATTCTTTGGTTCTAAGTGGAGTTTTTCCTTCATCCAAGACCTGCATACCCACTCAGTTTTCTTTCACCCTTTCCTCATTATACTTTCTACACTGAGGCTAAGCCGTCAGAGAATGAAGTGCGTGGATGCCAAGAACAGCAGTGCATGATTTAAGAACAGGGTAATAAGAATTAATAAAAAAAAATGTCCTCAGGATCTTATGATAGATTAATAAAAATGCCGGAGATGGAATTTTATTGAAATACCGTTTTTGTAGTGGCAGTGTTGTTTTTTTCAAGACTGAGCAGTCACTTTATGACAAAATTTTGGTTTAACTATTAAATTGTATTTATTTAATTTTGAGAGTTTAAATGCGTCTTTTACAGTGGAAGTTCATGTGAGCATCATACTTACTCATGAAGCTGAAGTCCTTCCATAAATAACTTTAATAAAAAACAGGAAAAATTAAACAAATTTATGTGCACTAGCTGTATGCATTCTTTTGAATGTATACCACCACTTTGTGTGCTTAATACTGAAAAAAATAACTGGATTAGGAAAGTTTTCTAAGAGACGGTTTAGAGTAATTAGTATGTGGTATATTTGATAGAAATCTTTATTTTGATGAAGGGGAGCATGTGCATTTAGCTTTGATTTAGTTTAGCATTGCATTTCATAAGATTAAACTTTAACAAAATATTTTTCCGATACTTGAAAGAATATTTGAGACTTTCTTCTAAATTATTCTGAGACTGGTGTGCAATATTCGTTTAAGAAAACAATTTCTTGCCTTTTGCACATTCCCTGTGTTGTATAGTGCGTATTTTCAGCCTGCATTACTTCTAGATGTTCTTTATGTGACATATATGGGCACTGTTGGACAAATCAAAAGTATAAATGGGATGGGTTAGAGGCTTTGTTGATTTTCTAAGAATGTATGTTAAGGAGTGCAGCTTTGTATGCAATCTGCTCTAAGATGTGATGCCTGAAAATGGATTGATCCCTTTGTACTTGTGTGAATAAAGAAATGCTGTGGTGATAATGGCACATGTCATGAAAGGGCAGCATGAGAGACAGTATTACACAGAAAGTAGTGTAGGAGATAGGCACAGAAAGTAGTGTTGGGGAAAGGCAATATACCAACACAGGCAGCTGGGTTTGTAGTTCACAAAATGCATATGTTAAGATAAATAACACTGCAAAAAGTGATGGTTTAAAACGGGCATAAATTGTGAAGGCAGTACAATATTATTTGACAAGTATTTGTAACTTAGTGTGGAATACACAACAATTCAACCCTTGTGAGAATAGGGCTAATGTTTCCATTTAGGTGTTTGTCTAGAGGAAAGTCATTTAAAAATTAATAGTTAGCATCAAAACTTAGTGATTGCTTAATATGTAGTGCGTGTGTTTGTGTAATGTAGTCACATACCTATTTGCGTATGCTCGTGTATTTTTTGTGTGTCTGTCATTAAATGGAAGAGGGTGGCTAAGATGCACATATTTTGCACTTGAAAGGTAAAGGTACTTTCTTCAAAAAGGTCTCATTATAATTTTTATTTATTTCTTATTTTTTGTTGTTGCAGTTTAAATATAATTTGGTGTAAAGTTGTCATATTTCCACTTGGAATTGTTAAAAAAAATTGTATTTGTTCTTGCACAAATAACTATCCAGCCTCTCTTGTGCTGACTGCTGTGGTAGCATACATTACAGATGCTTAGCAGAACAGCTTTAGCACCGTTTGTAGTTGTGTGGCAGCAGTCAACAGCTTGTCAGACTGTAAAGTTTCATAAAACTCCTGTCGAAATGATTATGTTAAGCCTTTCATGTCGAAATGACCACGTTAAAGCCTTTCATAATAACTTTGGTTTTAATGTGTACTGTTCTTACTGTAGGTATTCTGTTGTACTTGCATTTTGTATTTATTTATTGTGCGTTTTGTTCTTTCGTTCTTTTTTGTTACGTCTACTGAAAAATATTTAAAACAAGTGCACAGTGCAGTTTTTAATGTGTAATTTACTGTGATGGAATGTGAAAGGTATTTGTGTTGAGCAGTGAAAAAGATCTATGGAACACCCTCTACTGTTTGTTCACCCCTCCTGGTGATTCCATTATTGCACATTTTTTTTTTTTTTTTTTGGAAGGGTGTACCTGTACCACTCATACCATTCAAAGACTCTTATCTTTGTGTGTGTGTGTGTGTGTGTGTGTGTGTGTGTGTGTGTGTGTGTGTGTGTATATGTATGTATGTATGTATATATATATATATATATATATATATATATATATATATATATATATATATATATATATGCTTGTATACAAATATACACGCACACATGTATAAAGGCGTCTCTGTTTAACTGTGAATAAGGGCATGTAAATGAGTACAGGACAACTGGTTGAATGACCGTTTCATTTAAAGAACCGTCACCCAGTCAAAACATGATTAAAGTGTGTTTTAGTAAAATTGGCTTTCATCTAATTCAAAATAACAAACACGATACAAACAAAAACATGAAGGCAAAAGTGTTTCAAACAGTTCTTTTTTTTTTCAGGAGGACAAGGCCTCCTACATCCCCACACATCTTAGTATAACCCTAGTTACATAACTGTGTAGATTTGCACTTTTTATATATTCCCACTTGTGCATTACTGAACTATATGTACGTATGCCACAATCATTGAATTTGTCTTTCTGCCAAATTGTCATTCAACTAAACTGAATTTCAATAATTTTTCTGGCTTTAGACGAATTTGTCATTCAACCAAGTGAGAAACACCCATGTAAATGTACATATATCTGCATGTATGTATGCACGTTTTTGCTATTATGTATGCTGCTTTTTTATTCATATGCTATCATAGTTTAATGTATTTATATTTGTAGTCCTCATGATGTCTTTTTATAGTCCTTGCATTTTTTTCATTCATTAATGTTGACTTTATAGTGAAATAAGTTCTGTCTGGTATATGATAGTCAGACATTTGTATTAGTGTGTTTGTGTGTGGTTCTGCTACATGTTAAGAGCAGCTGTGTAGCAGTGACTGAATGCTTGTACTCTGTATGCACAGGAATGGGAGGGCTTTTTAAATATATTTTTAAAAAATATGTAGAAGGCAACTGCAAACTAAAAACTGTTTCATCTCTCTTTTATCTGTTGTCTCATTTAAAGACACTTCAGAGTTTTGCCTTGTAGCTGATCACTTTAATTACCGAATGGTTTGGCTGACACAGTCCTGTCAGTTTAGTCATCTGGTTTGTCACATAAACTGATTCTCACTCACTTCTGGGTACAGGTTGGTCAGGGAGGTGAAGAGATGGGCGGGTCAGGGAGGTGAAGAGATGGGCGGGTAAAGAGAGATCAAATGAACAGCAGTATGTCTGAGTACATTTTAAGCTAACTTTAAATTTTCATCTGTTAAACACTTAAAAGGATATGACAGTTATCCAGTGCTGTTGATTTTTCTTAATTATGCCAATTGTAGTGTTCCTGATTTCTAATTTTTATGAATTATGAAAAATGCATTAATTGTAGATGTAACTTCATAGAACTGATGCAGTAGGAAAAAGTTTCCTTATATGGATGAAGAAATTTAATATTAAACATCATGCAGAATAGTGTGTTTCAAATTTTATGCATAAGCATAAAATTTGATTCTGTGTTAGAAACCTGTTTGTTTAGCATTTTGGAAGACAGACATGAAACTAATCCAAATAGTTATATTGTGTTTCTTCTTATGATGTGTAGCAGTGTTGCAGTACATTTTATGTTGTCTTGGGCTTGCCCGCCATCTTGTTTTCAGACTACTGTGACTTTGATCATCACTTGTTCCAAGATGGAGGAATGGTCACACTTCAGCCATGCAGTAAGGAAGGTTTCCAGAGGGATGTCCTGTCTAGTTCCTTGGCAGAAGAATTTGCTAAGCTGGAATTTTCAGTGTCAACCAGTTCCCCTTGTATAATAGATCTGAACTTAAGTTAACCCTTCAGTAGTTTAGGGAAAATAGCTTGCCTCCTTATTTTAGCACTGTATCTACTGGAAAGCTATGTTTCACTTTGAATGAAAATAATACAGCTGGATGTTTTGCTGTATTATGATTAGGATAAGTCATTTGAAATTTTTGGCTCTTCACAGCTTCCACGTGACATGGTACTGAGACATTGAGTCCAATGAGTTTGAGGCATTACATGGTGATGGTTGTTGTATGAAAATATTGCAGAACTGTCATGATTTAATTAGATGTAGTTCCTTTTAATGTGGTGGGCTTGAGTCGCATCCATTCTTTTTCCCTTCGTACGTCATGTGATCTGAGAAGGCACAAATGTAGTTTAATGTTGGTAAGCAACAAAGATGACAACTGTCTTACACTTATCAAGGGTACCAGAATTTGTCCGAGATTTGGGATACATGGCTAGACTTAAAAAAGGATGTTGTGGTTGTTAGCCTAGTAAACACCTATGAACAATAACCAAAGCTGTGACAAACCAAGCATTTTTAGAGCAGAAATTCAGTTGTCCATTTGGTATGGCTGTTGTTTTTCTTTGTCATTTAGGTAGCTGGGACCAGGGTGAGGATAGTACTTTTGTCCATCAGCCAGAGTAATAACCAGCTTAAACTAGTGGATACTCGAAGCATAAGTAGTTGGCAATGTTGTGGGCTGACAGTATGACAAAACATTGTCATGGATGTTGCCGAGTGTTTTTCAGCAAGGTTTGTGACTCATCAGAAGTCTGCCACCCGAGATGTTCTGAAACCGATTTCTAATCGGATAAGATCTGCAAGGGACAAACGCAATTTTTTTGGGAATAGTGACCAAGGAATACTTAACAAGTAATGGCAAAACTGGAGAGTACTTGGTGATCCTTATTAACTCATTACTGTAATATAGTATTATAATGAGGAAATTAAGAAGTTGGACAGTAAGTGTTCCAGAGCACAATCCAGGTCCCTGGGTTCTCAACTGATTTGGGTTGTGCACCCCACTTACACACCCACATCCACAGTAATTTTACTGAATCATTTATTATAAAACTGCATTCTTGTGACCCACTTAGTGTTGGTACATCATTTGTTTCAAATATGACTTTCAGTAAACAGAAAATAGAGTGGTACAGATATTTAAAGATTTGCAAAAAAAAAAAAAAACTAGAAAACAGTCTACAAGTTGGTGACAGAATGCAGCAAGATGTGCTAGAACAGGAGGTGCATTGGGCTGAAGAAGTGCATTCTGACAGGGTAGTGATCTTCACCCCTAGAGCAAAGTTTTTTATTCCTTTAGCTATCAAGTGTTTCACTGGAGGGACAGATTTATTTCCCCAACTTTGGAATAAACTACCCTTATAGTTCAAAAGGAGTGACAGTCTCTCATCTCTCAAGACTAACCTTGATGGTTATTTGATAGGCCTCCACAAATTCATCCATGGCCTAACTTACTGTGCTATCCTAGAAGTTGGAAGTACATCATGAGGGTCAGTATTAGCAAGGAGCAAATAATTGTATGACTTAAACTAACACACAGATAAAATGTAGAGACAGAGTGCTTTTGCTTTCTTATGTGAAGTGTATATAGTTCATTGATCTTCAGTTTACCTTTTCTTTCAACAGCAAGTACTAATCATCATCAAACTCCTTTTTTCCCATTTTTCTACATGAGATTGGGGTGTCTTGTCATCTGTCACCATCTCTCTCTATTCAGTGCCACTCTCCTATGGTCTGTGACACTTGTGTCTGACTTTTGCAAGTCTCATCTCACGTAACATCCAGCAAAGAGGTGGATGGATTCTTATTTTGTCTTTCCCTCTTCCTGTCTGTCCCAAATCTTCTTCACCAGATAGTAATTCACTGTTCTGCACATGTGCCAGAATCACCATAAACTTTTCCTTTTGATCTGTCTTGCAAGTGGCACTTTTCGAGCATCTGCGCTTAATGTTCTCATTTCTTTGTCTGCCCCACAGTTTACTTCCTACTACCCATCTCAGGCACTTCTTCATCACCTCTAGCTTCCTCAGTTGCTCTGCCTTTACTGCTCAAGTTTCTGTACCATACAGTAGTACTGATCACACCACTGTTTTGTACACCTTACTTTTTAGCTTCTTTGGCATTCTTCTGTCATACACTACTGATTTTAGCTTTGACCTCATTCAGATTTCCCTTCTCAACCACCCCTCCCAGATATTTGAAGTTGTTAATCTGTTCCACTATTTTCCCTTCCCTCTCATTTATCAGTTTCTCCTGATTTCCCCATTTGCTGCAATTACAGCTGTCTTATCTGTATTTAGTTTCATCCCACGTGCCTTCAGTTTTGCATTCCATTCCCCTTTCCTCTGCAGAAGTTCTTGCTCCGAGTATCTGTAATACCACATTTTCTGCATACAGCAACTTTGCTTATCTGTCTTCTCTGACTTGTTTGCTAATGTAGTCCTTGACCAGTATGAACAGCAGTGGGCTTATAGCTGAACCCTGTTCATACTAGTCATTGTACATAGCCTGCACTAATTCTACCAGTATTTCTGAGAATTTAAACAACTGCAAGACTGCACAAATCATCTTTCTTGGGACCTTGTCATATGCTTTTTCCAAGTCTAAGAATGCCCAGTTGGAGTATTTCCCCATCTCTTGCTTCTCAACTATCTGTTTCACTGCAAACATTGGATCAGTTGTGTTGCATCCTGGTCTGAATCCGAATGCTCATCTGCCATCTTACTGGCTCCTCCTCTTCTTTCATTGTAGGCTGTGTTTGGGGCAGTACTACTGCTGTGGGGTTTTCTTCATTCAGAATTTGCTGGAAATACTCTTTCCATCTGCCTTTGACCTGTGGACTGGTTGCTGGCATCCCTTTATGAAGGGTGTCAGACTATCTTAATCTTTTTGTCTTTGTCTTGCAACCAGATGGTAGTTTCTTTATACCATCTACTGAGCCACTTTCCAGAAGCTGATAGAGGACCTCTGATGCCTTGTTCAACTTTCTCTGAATACTGTTTGCACCTGATTTTGACAGTCAGTGGTTTATGTTAGGGCCAGCTGTTTCACTCTGGAACATTTAGCAATCATCTACCCCAGTATTGTTTCCTTAGGAGGAGGAAGTCTACTTGAGTTACATATTGGCCACTCTTGTATGTGATCTTGTGACTGTCTGTCTTGCTGAACCATGTGTTGGTCACACAGCTGTTCTGTTTTTCATACAGTACAAGGAACAGTAAACCAATACTTCGATAACTGCCACTAGATAATGCAGACATAACACACAATGTTTAACCAGGATGTTTTGTCTGAGGAAAGGGAAAAACTGGAATAGCATGCTTTAAATACCACAACTGCAGCTCTCTTGGCTTGGTTTTATAGAATGAATGTCAAGAGTTATTTGTATGTAACATTTCTACTATGACAGGCCTTTCAACAAACTTTATTGTGCTTCCTTGTTCAGTTTTACTTGCAGATCAGTGTCATTCTCTGTGTAACTCTTGTCCAGTAACTAAAACTGTGCAGGTAGCTAATCTTTGTCTGGACGTCTGTCCTGTGCATGTCATCTCCATCTTTTTCTAGCCGTGATTGTATTTTAATTTTGAAGTCTAGTAGTTGTTTAGACCGTGCTGTGATTAAGTGTTTGAGTAAGCTGTTTGCCCTAAGGAGCTTCACTTGGGTAATGGGACTTTCAGAGGCCAGCCTGCATGGGTAAATCTGAGGTCACTTAGTGGCCTTTAAACACCTTCTGCCAGTCTGTTGCAGATGTAGTTCAGACATGATTATTTAGACGTTTCATGAACAGCTTATCAGATTGTCATTTAAATAGAGGACCAGAAAGTAAGGCAAGTTGCAAGAGCACTTTGTGACTTCTTTGTTTACTTCTGTTTCACTTTGAGTATTTTGTTTCAACACTTACATTCATTGTGGAGCAAGCAAAAAAGAAACCTGGAAATAAGAGTTCCAGCATAAATGTAAAAAACTTCATTGACTTTAGAATCTATGTCTAATTTATGCAGCTACTCCAAAACTATTAGGGTTTGTAGCTAATAAGACTTTCAGCTGTCTTGACTTTATGTAGATAGTCAAAGTTGTTTCTGTTTTAATATGCTTAGAACATGGCTGCATGTATGTTTTTTTTTTTTCTGAGAATAACCTTAGTAGTAAAATTCATATTTTATGATTGTGTCATTAGTTCATAATTTGGTGGTATTTATACTATTGCTAAGTTGGACTGGTGGTGTACAAGTTATTGGTATGTGTGGCAATTGACGATCCTCTGAATTTATTAAAATATACAAATTGTGGGGGAGGTTGGTAAAGGCTAACTTTGTGCATCCATTTTGCAGTTAATACACCTTTATAGGCAATAAAAGTATCAATGTTTTAGGATGAAAATATCAAAATCGTAGCTCTATGGGCCTGCAAATATTTTTGTAGTATTCCCTGCAAGCCGTAGTATTCCCTGCCAGTAATATGCAAAATGCATTTGCTTTTGCCTTCACTGAATTGTGAAAAACTCTTCTGTTTTGAAATCAGCAGAATACAGTAAGTGCATCGTACATGTTACAGTCAAGTCTCTGCATGAGAAACCTTCATTAGAGAGCACACTGTCTGGAGCACCTGCATGCACAGGGAATGCATTTTTCCTTGGCAGTCTTCTGTATCAGGATGAGGGCATATTCAAAATGTTTTTGGTTAAATTCTTTTGGCTGCAGTCAGAACAAAAACATAACATGCAAGCAAAGTGAGGTACGTAAATAAAGTAAGTAAACCATGAAAATCGTGTTGGCACGAAATCTGAATGTTGAAGGAGGTGACACAAGTCACACACCTAATCAGTCTGTTGCTTTACAGATTTTTTTGACAGTCTGTTGTACAATGTAGCTGATTATACAGGTCTGTTAATCTGCAAATGTCTAGACATGTTAATCACATTTTACAGCAACCCTCTTAACCAGCCAGGTGTCACTATGTGTATTTAGCATTTGAGTTATTTCTGATGCCAGTTATTTCATGTACATTACTTTTGCTTTGATATAATGCATACAGTTACATTGTAGAGGGGAGATAACCATGTGCACAGGATTATTTGTGTATTTATTCATTCATTCATTCATTTTGTCCCACTAGGCCAGTGAACTTTTTTAGAATGGGAGGCCCAAAGTGGTATTTTTACTTCTAGGGAAAATTTGACCAGAGCATCAGGGAACTTCCCCCAGTCTTTTTGATAATTGCCGTTAGATCTTTTGCATCCATTTGAGCTGCTACCAACTGAAGCAGATGGGACCTCAGTTTTATGCCTTACCTGAAGGATGACACATTCAGGAGTGCAGCACCCTCCCCTAATGTTGTACTGCAGTGTCAGCAGTCCATTCTCCTGGAGTGGGAATAAAACCCCAGCCTTCTGGTCTTCCAGCACCAAAGTGTGTGCTACCTGTTTCACCACTGACGTGATATGATGGCAGTAAGTACTTAAACAGAGTGCCTACTGAGGAGCAGAATAAATAAATGATAGCGGAATTTCATTTGCAAGACTGCCAAAATAACTTAAACTGTGTTATTTACAGCTTTGCAGTTGTCCCTATCTATAATCTTTGCTTATTTGTCTACACTCTGGGCTATACAGAATTCTTGCTACACAGATAAAAGTCTCAATGCACAAATTCCTTCTTTAATGGTGTACTCTGTGTATCTGAAACAGTGCAGAGATTCTTACTTTAAAGGTGTACTGTCCATCAGAAACTGTGTACTGATTCATACTGTAAAGGTGTGCTGACAGTCAGAAATGGTGTGCAGATTCTTACTGTAAAGGTGTACTGTCCATCAGAAGCCATGTACAGATTCTTACTGTAAAGGTGTACTGTCCATCAGAAGCCATGTACAGATCCTTACTATGAAGGTGTACTCTCGATCTGTGCGCAGAACATTTTAAGTAGTTGCTTACTTGTTAAGTCACTGGGAAGCGCAGTTTATCTTTCTCACCTGTGAGCAGGTCTGTTAATGGAGGACTTAACTGTCGTAACATCTGCTGTTTTCTCTTATCACCCTTTACGCAGTTGTAACACTTCATTACTTTTTCTTTCCTATCCGATACCTTCATGAGTAAATACCCACATAAGGCACTACTTATTTTCATGTTTTTTTTTTCTAATTGTATGTATTGTTTTGTTAAAAAGAGCAAATAGACTACACAGAAACAGATCTGTCTAGCATTTAGTGCTGTGCTGTTTTGGTGATTAAAGTGATGCGGGTCTGCGTCAGAAGCTGAAGCAAGACAGACTAAACAAACTTCTTTGTACACTCAGGGGGAAAGGAATGATCAGTAGAGTTCAGTTCTGAGAGAGCAAAACCTAGGATGGTGGGCATGGTTTTTCAGAAGAGAAGATATTTACACTTAAAAAAAGTTCTGTACTGTCTTTGTTGTATCTTGCTTTTTTACTATAATCTGTTTTACTTGTTTTTTTCTTTTATTGTCTTTTGTCAACAAAAAGTACATTGATTTGCAAGTGACACTAGAATGTATCCTTGCACAGTAACACTTGCTACATTTCCACTTTTCATACTAAGGGCTGTATTTTTTCTCCAGTTTACCTTCTCTACCATTTGTATAGTTGCTTTGTCACTACTGTTCATCTTTATTCATTTTGTGAGTTTCTTTAATTATGCTTTTGCTAACCAAGTAAATGAATAGATCCCTGTGGATCTTCTTGTGGCTCATCCTGGAGTGGAAGGATAGAAGCTTTGGTGGAAGGATAGAAGCTTTGTACGTGGACATTTTCAAGCAATAAGTCAACCAGTATGTCTTTAGGAGATGAAGGAAGCAGTAGTACATGGAAAAAGCATATCGGTTCACTGCACAGTAAGCAGAGGTCAGAATTGGGTTTTGCAGCTGGGAAGTTGAAGCTGTAATTGTAGAACAGAATAGCTGTTTGTGATTATGCACATTCCATTCTTGCGAAGCAAGAAGTGCTGCGTACTTAGAGGAGTCTTGATATTATTAACCAGTTTTTAATGGTTTAACATTGTCCCAATAGTGCATGCATTCTGCTGTGTAGTCCTCTTTAAGTGTTGCCTTTCAAAAAAATCTGTGTACATCCCTGATGGTGGCATGCTGTGTTACTGTAGGTAACTATGCAGAGGCATCTAGAGATGGGTGGGCTAGGACATGGGGTGGGGGGGGGATGTTATGAGGATGAGAAATGGAGAAGGTACAAGAAGCCTCATTGGAGAGAGAGTCTTTAATTTGGTCATATTTTTTCAACCTTTAATAATTGGCCCATGTGATACTTTTTCCAGTCAGAAATATTTTTTTCACAATAAAATATTACTTGGTGTCACCCCTTTAGGGCTTTGGAGTTGTGAGGAGCCTGTCAGCATGTATCAATTGCTGCTGGAAGCATATTAAGTTGAGTATTTGTGCAGAGTGATGCATGAAGTTATTTATGTACCTTATAACTCTTAGAACACAGACTCTGCCTGAAACAAACGAGCTGTATAACTTTATTGAAGTTGATGGTGTATGCAATCTGAGAACAAACTGTGTGCCACTTGATGTACTAGTTCATGGGCCAAGATGTACCTATCTGTGACTATAATCTTGTTTCAGTGCTAGTCATGTCCTCTGAAATGTTAAGATTCTGAGAACTCGGTACTTTTTCTAGTATTTTTTATGTGGTGCATTGTATGGGATGTATATTTTTAGTTTTCCTTTTATTGTAGAGTAAACATTGGTCACTTTCTGCTAGTGTATTGATTTTGCCTGTTATATTTCTTTAGTGTACATAATATTAGATGATTATGGCTTCTATGTGTGCAGTAATTTAATGTTCTCTTTCTTTGAGGCACTTCAGATCTTTAGTAGTTGTTTTGAAGTGGACAATGGAAAAGTAATTTCTTAAAAATTGATAACCTGATTCTGTGATTAAATGTAGCTATGTAATGAGGTGGGATATTTTGTTTCAGTTCACCCCTTTTATAATGATTTTTTTTAATTTTTATTTATACATTTGGGTATTTGGCCCACAGCAGTTAGTTTCAGCTGTGCCCCAGGATATGTGGCATGTTTACAGAAAAGGTTGTAAACAGTACAGGTTGTTAGCAAAGTGAGAACAGTGATTTAATAAAATTTGAACACAATATATATGAGTAAGACTGTTAAAGTAGACAACACAAGGGGATTTACATGTATACATGTATACTGCACAGACTATAGTCCATGACTGCACACCCTTTACCTGAAAGTGCTGAACCAGTTCAGCCTAAACCATACTGTGATCAACTAACTTCTGTAATCTGCAAGGTGGCTCTGTGGTCAAGATGTCTGCTTCACACATCCATGGTCTTTGCTTCACACATCCATGGTCTTGGGCTCAGCCTGGTCTCTGGTCATTATCGATGTTGGAGCCTCTTGTCCGTTTTGGTTTTCTAAGTGGTGCACTGGTTTCCTCCCACATCTCCAAACTGGTCAATAGTCTCCAGTAAAATAAATTAAATAATTATATATTTCAACATGCCAGTCAGAAAATTGTGTAGCCATTTAAGACATTAGCACTAATGAAAGTAGAACTTATTTTCTGTGTTTGAAAATGGGTGCATAACATAATAAAAGCACAGTGCTGTTTATGCTTTTGTAAATAAATGAGCATATAGGTCAAATTTAATGGCTTTGACAAGTTGCACCCATGAAGAGTTAACATGGTTAATCAGACCTGTGCCATTATTTGCCTTGGGTTAAACCATGCATTTTAGGATAGGACTTTTGCCAGTTGCTCTGGAGCATTCGGTACAGTGTCTACTTTTGTGTGACCTGCAGCAGATGGTGTTCCTCATTTTGCAGCTTGAAGTATATATACTGTGGCCACTACCACCACTGGGATACGCTGATATCATGCCTCTCTTTGCCAAATGTTGAAGTATGTAATTATTTGTTGCATTTATGCCAGCTATTTACTTAAAGAACACATTTGCTTTTCACTGTGCCTCATTAAACCATGTTAATTTACTGGTGTGCCAGGCAGAAGCACAATTCATTAAAATTATTAATTTTGCATAGTTTTCAGCAGTCTGCAACAATCCTTTTTCTTCTATAAAGCATGTGCATGCATTCATGGTAATGTATGTAGATATTGTCCCATTTCTGATTTCTGGTAAAGAATCATTCAGCATTCCTGTTTTTGTTGTCATTTCTGTCATCCTGTACCCAATGTTCCTTACTGATAATTGTCTAGAATTGCCACACATTTTCTTTCATTCCCATAGTATTCCTGCACAACCCTTCCTCCTGGGGTTTGATATGGTTTCCTCCATCTAAGCACAAGTTTTCTGATTTGTTTTCTCCTCTTTCAGCTGATAATATTTATTTTTTGAATGTTTGTTTCTCTTTGAATCCATCTACATTTCACATTTTTTATGTTGGTAACTTATTTATATGCATGTGTTCTTCCCCAATGTATGCAGTAATGCTATACAGACAAAATTGTCTCCTTAAAGTGTACAGTAGTGTTTGTATGACTAGAATACAAACATTATTTTGAATCATTTATGACCACCACTTTTCATTTGGATGGCACCCATTTCTGAAGTGCAGATGCCAGCTGTTTTACTGAACACCGTGTCCTGGATAGAGACCATTACATGAGGGCTGCTGTACTCTTTTCTTCAGATCTCGGTCTCTAAAAGTGCACAGAAAATCATTGCTGCTCATGGAGATTGCTGAAGGAAATGTATTCCATTTCACAACTGGTATGTACAGACCTTTTAGTACATCTTTCTCTGTTTCTTTCTGAAATTTGCCTATTTCTTCTGTTTGCTGAGCTTGCTATTCACTGTGTTTGTAACCCCCCCCCCCCCCACATGCTGGTCTTGAGTGTGCTCTCTTCCTTTGTCTGAGATGACCTTTGGTGCTACTTTTCTTCCTCTCTGCATTTGCTGGTCCCCTTGCTACATCACTTTATATTTTGCCCTTTTGCACTTCACTGTTTGTCTCTCTTAGTCCCCTTTGTGTTCAGTTTCCTTGTTAGGTGGTGTACCTGATAGTCAGTTCCTAATATTTTCAGAATTTATAACTATTCAGAATGTTGAATCTTGGCCACTGCTAACTTAGAAAAACTTAGCAAAAATAAATTTCTCTTACCACAGGAAAAAAATCAGTCCAGTTAAGGGTTTACTCAACGATGGAAGAGCATTGTCATCCATCATTGAATAAATATGTGCTTAAACCCTTTTTTTTTTTTTTTTCTTGTGGAAGTAGGACTTTATCTACTTTTGCTAAGTTTTGCTGCCACCAAGCATAGGTCATTTCAGAACTCAAACAAAAAGGTTCTACTTATTCCATCACATCACTTCAGAGAAGTTTGAA
Source organism: Protopterus annectens (assembly GCF_019279795.1). Classification (NCBI taxonomy): domain Eukaryota; kingdom Metazoa; phylum Chordata; order Ceratodontiformes; family Protopteridae; genus Protopterus; species Protopterus annectens. The sequence goes on along the minus strand of NC_056746.1, from coordinate 1,052,381,548 downwards.
AAGTTTAGTAAGTCTTAGAATTAAAGTTAAGTGCAGTGCTGCATTCTGTTTTGCTCCTAGAGGTTTCTGTCCCACTGTTTTTTATACACTGTTCATCACCCCCTCAGCCTTTCCTGGCTCAGTGCTGATGCAGGTGAAGGAGCTGAGCTTTCTTGTGCTTTGGAGTACTCTGATGGCAGCAGTCGTGTATAGATTCTATTCCTTCATGGCTGTACTTATACTCTAGTTCCATTGTTTTGTATTGTTTTGTTTTGTATCAAATTCTTTGTTTTGCTTCACTCGTATCATTTTCTCTATATTGCTCAGTTCACCTATCCACTTAGCAAATGGGATTTCTTTTCATGAGCTTATTTCTGTAAAGTGTCTTGTACATCCGTCTACCTTTCCACCTATCAAACGTGATACTGCATAAGGAAGTTTTAAATCATTTAAATGTGAAGTACAGCAAATGTGTGTGTTTTTAGCTTTGCATTTTGATTAATGGAAGTGGTTGACCGTTTGTTCTGAAGATCTCACTTTGTTCTGAAGATCTCACTTTGTAGCATCCCTGTATGAAGGAAGGGCTGCTGGGTCATGTGTTGTACAGCTCTAAGCAGGACAGGACTTTCATGTTAATGACAGAAGTGAAATCCCTTTACAGTTGGGTGCTACAGTGTACTGTGGCATGTTTATAAGAGAGCGTGTACTTGTGATGATGTGAAGCTGGTAAAATTATTGTAAAGGGGCGGGGGCCACTATTGGTCCCCTAACGCTAACCACCCAACAACAAACTAGATGCATCAAACAAGTGTACTTGACCTGCAAATTTTATTGTAGCCTGTGCTTTCAAGACTGTTGTCATGAAAGTAATTTAAGATTCAAGAAACATTTGCTGGTAGAAATTAAATGGCTTTATTATACATAAATTTCAAAGTGCACACTATCTAATTTACCTAGTTGTAAACCTTTATTTGTACAACTGTACATTTAGTACCTGTAAAATTTGCTATGATTGTTGACCTTTGTAATATTCCACTGTATAATTATTTTCATGTATTGGTTGTCGGTGCATGTTATAACAGTGCAAGGTTTTGGTTCCAACATGGTCTTTGAAGTGCTCCTGAGATAATGGTGAATCCTAATGACTTATGGATAATCATCCAGACTGTGTGTGAGTTTTCGTGGCAATGTCGATGTAGATTGCCAGGCCTTCATTCTGGCCAAACCTACAAGCAGCTGTATAACAAGATTGCTGAATGTGAGCAAACTGTCTGTGCACAAGCTGTGTCAGCATATTAGGCAAACATTTTTCTGTAGATACTCATTATTGCGTGCTGTGATTCCTGGTTGTAGGAAAAAGGGTGTTTATTTAAATTCCATGACATGGTGAGTATTATTGATCGTTCAAAATATTTGGCAACCAAAATGATTTCAAGTCATGAAAATCTGATTGGTGGATACCTTTCAAAAATTCTTGGTTAACCATATGAGCCTATAAGAGACATTTTACTAAGGGAGGATAGGGACACACATGTGCTTGCCAGGTAATTTAATGGTTTATGTTTCACTTCTTTAACCCAGCGTCATTTTAATAAAAATCTGTACAAATAGATGGGACTGTAGAAAGTGTAAGTGTTTGAGGCTAAGGCCCAGGAGGGAAATGTAACCCCTTTTGGAAGGAAGGTAACTTTTTTTTGTTAAGTGGACTTAGTCTGTGATATAATACCAAAGTACTGCTGTGTCAAGTAAAGGGGTGCTGGTGAAGCCTGTAAGATGCTGGGGTGCACAGTGTGTGATGTAAAATGAATGTCAGGGTGCTGAGGCCATTCTTCCATTATGCAAGGCACTGGTAGGGACATGTATAATGTTATGGCCTATTTTGGAGGCTATGGATATTGGGGAAATATTTAAGCAGTATACAAATAATGATGTAGTAAATATTGTATTCAGTATGGTGGAAGTATCAGTGGTCAGATAAGGCTTACATTTATTTATTTTATTTGGTGACACTGTGTGGGTCACTTCTAATAGCCTTGCTCTTGGTTAAACTACCATTGTATTAATATTACACAGTGAAATTGGACACCCTTTTAAGGGCCTTAAAAGTAGCTTGTGAGGGGTTCTGGTGGCAGCGATAACTACATAATAGTCTGGGCAAAGAGGGCATAGCTAGTAAACCAGTGCCAGCCTTTCCCGTGTGTGTGTGTGGGCAAAGAGGGCATAGCTAGTAAACCAGTGCCAGCCTTTCTCGTGTGTGTGTGTGTGTGTGTGTGTGTGTGTGTGTGTGTGTGTGTGCAAATCAAATCTCAGACTGCATGTGTCAGCTACTTGGGCAGGGATGCAAAGTAGTGATTGGTCAGGGAGAGTGTTGTAGAACATGGCTTGGAACGCTGGCTAAGGACTCTACTCTGTAGCTGTGCCATTGGGGAGTCTTATTGGGGTTCTGGAGAAAGATAGAGGAACCAGCCCCCAGACTGACTGTGTTTCCTGTGTGCTGTTAAGGGAAATTGTGGTTGATTGTGCTTGATGCAGAGAGCTGTATCTGGAGATGCTGTGTGGGTTCTTGTTATCCTCCCTGTGAACGTTCCCAACAGGGGTCAGTGGTGAGGATTGAGGCTCCTTGATTACTGGCCCAGAGGTGGGGCATCACAGGCATACTAATAAATAATGATTTAGTCTCCAAAACACAATTATTTGCAGATGACATCCTATTAATTTTGACTGATTGCAATTATTTTTCTTATTACAGTATTCCAAGCAATAGAAATATTCCAGAAGAAATCGGGGCTCAGTTTTAATGAGAATAAGACTAAAATAGTACCTGTTAATTATGATATTAATAAAATAGATAAGAAAATACACTGTGAAAGATGATAAAATCACTTGGTGATAATCTTGTCTGATTATTACATAAAACAAAGTCTTAACTGAATGTTTTTTTTTTCATTATAGAAGAGATACTTTCCTTAATTTTAAAATGAGTATCCTTCCTAAAATTTTATATCCCTCCCACTCCCAAAAAAATACAAAGACCATAATTCTTTGTTTCTGAGATTTTTATGGTTTCCTAACAAGCCTAGATTGGCTTTAAACCATCATATTAGAGATTGGACATTGGGTGGCATTGCTCTTCCAGATTTAGAGTTATATTCCTTGTCCTCAATTGTTAAGACAGTTGTGTCTTGGTTAAATAACAGTTATAATACCAAATGGAAAGATATTCAGGGAGGTATTTGGTATAAAATAATTTAACAAAATAATATAATGCTAAAATAGCTACTAATAAATTTCATTAGTTAGTAAATATTTTATAAAAAGAAAAACAAATCGGATGACTCTTACAATAACTTCCTTTAAAAATTTCATTTCCAGGACCGAATACAATAGGAAAGGGACTTCTATCTAAAATATATAAAGTACTAAAGAAATCAATAGAATGTCACAGAGAAAGCTATTGGGATTATTTCAGACTTGTTAATTACTCCCCAAGTGAAGATGTTTAATAATAAAAAAAAAAAAAAAAAAAAAAAAAGATGTTAAAAAAAAAAAACAAAACAAAAAAACTAATACTCCAGTCTTCAAAACAAACCGCTTCATCACTAAGGTGGAGGATATTGTCTTGGAAGTTCTTACATATAACTTTTTTTTTTTATCACACCACGTAAAGCTGAATTGATGTTTAATGAAGACATATGGTGCTGGGGATGTAAACTATTTAAAGCTGACTGGCGGCACATGATTTACAACTGTGTAAAACTTAAAAAAAAAAATATTGCAATAATATGAATTCTCTCTTGCAGTATGTTTTTAATGATAAATTTATACTGACCAAATCTCTTATTTTATTTAATACACCTATTCCCATTTGTGTCGTGCCCTCTCTTAACTTTTCTTGCTAATGTTAAGATACTTCTTATCACCAAGAACTGGAAGAATCAGACTACACTACAATACTATGAAGGAATTTGTATACTTGGCAACTGAAATTTGTTATCTTGAACTTCTCGTGATCAAGACAAGAACGTCTAGAATCACATCTTCATATAATATATGGTTGAAATTCAAGGAACTGCTGGATAAACACAACTACTCATCACATTTCTTTTTCTGTTTAAAAAGCTTTGTTTTATAGCAGACACCATTGTAAATGGTTATTTTAGTTTATTATTCTTTTAGTTATGTATATTTGTTTTGTAATGTTTTTATTACCATATATTAATGTTTTGTTAAAATTTTCAATAAAAACAATTGACAAAAGAAAGCCTTAGTATGACTTTTTTTTTTTTTTTTTTAGAGAAGTTGTCAGGGTCTACTTCATAACTTTCTTCATATAATAAGTAAGCCAAAGCAGAGTTGATTTGACTCCTGCTTTCCTATAAAAACTACCACTTTTTTTCTTCTTTTTTTTCACCTGGCACATAACAGATTAGACATCAGATTCCAAAATCCATTCTCAAAGCGATTTTTTGATTTCTGCGTCATGGCATCTGGTGAATTAAGTGCTGTGATACATTCTTTCCTTGTCAATCCTTAACATATTTTGGACCATTTAACCCAACTGTGTCAACACAATGATAATGTTGGGATGCATTTGGAGACTTAAATTGAAGGGCTTCTTGTATGAGTGATACTGTCTATATCCATATGTCTACACTACATGGGGTAGGGGGATAAAGGTAATCTGAACTCCTTGATTTGTCAGTGTAAAAAAACTGTAATTTTACAAAGGTTATAAGTAACGACTGGGAGATGTACAGTGTGAATGGCTAGAGGAAAGATGTCTCTTGGTGTGGTAAGTGTTGCATGTCACATGCAAAAGGTATGCAAAACAATGTTGGTAAATTACTTTAAATAGACCTATTGCACCTGTGTCCTTTGTCTTAAGACCAAAAATAGTCTTCTTTACAAGATCAATTTATTTAAAGTGCTTGAACCCAAAGACTGTACCCACTAAAATATAATTCTTAGTTCAACAGTTAAAAAATACAGTAACAAAGAACATTTAAAACAAAGCAATGACGTAACCTGAAAACTTAAACGTAAATCTGTGCAGAGAACCATGAATAAGTTAGAGCAGTAAAAGTAGCTATGCTGCCATATATGCTAGCAGCCCCTGGAATGCAGAGCCCAGAGGTCTGGTCGACCAGTATGTGGTTAGAAGATCCTGTAATGAGGGAGGCCTAGACCATGTAGGCCTAAGAACCAGAACAAGACCTTTTGTACAAAAAGTACATCTCTGGATGTGTAGACCCTTCAGAGCCATAATGTAGTGGTACACAGACACCTCAGTAAATAGCTGAACTGCATATTTTTGGGCAGGCTGCAGGTGGGCACACCCATGTGCATTGTGTAGTGCAACTGGGAGGAGACTAGGCATTTACTTCAGTAGGGAGATTCAAAGGTGAAATAAGGTGTTTGACACCGGTGATGTACCCATGTAAACACAAGGACTAGGCAGAAGCTGCTGATAGCTTGTTCTCAGTTTGTCTTGAGGTGTACACTAAGTCATACACTTTGGCACATACGTATTTGGTCTCCAGTGTAGATGAAACATTTTGCATAATGTCTGACTAAAACCATAACCACATTATCTTCCAGTATCAGTCTGGTATCTGAATCTTAATTTTTGGGCAACTTCAAGGACAGATTGCTTTGCTTTGAAAACTACATTTCTAGCTATTCAGAATTTGATAGACTAAAAGACTTAATCACTCTTTACTTGGACTTTGAAATCTAGACACTGAACTACAGCTGTTTTGGAAAGTCTGATTAGCATGCATATAACATTACATTTGACTTTGAGAACTATTGTTTTGCAGTACTTCTGCAACTATTTTATTTGTATATTAAAGGAGTGTTAACTCATGCTTTTAAGAACAAGAGTCTGGGCATGGATTACAATGTGGGCCTTGATACCAATTTGTATTTGATTTAGAGAGTACATCAGCATCCTTTATGTAGTCTTAACTTGTGAATCAAACCATTTTGCCAAGACATGATGGGCTCTTTCCCTTTTCTTTGTTTCCTAACTGGTGTCTTGTAGGCCAGTGCTGTGGGAAATATGATTCATTTACTGGGCTCTAAGCTGCTTGCTTGCTGTAGCTGGCTTTCAACAATTCTGCAGGGCCCATTACATGCCATGAGTGATTCATACAGGGCTAAATGCACACACAAATGGTTCCTAGTTATCTGCAGAAGCTTTCATAATCTATTTATGGTGTCAGAAGAATAGAGTGTGTGATTTGTTAAGTGATGGAGAAAGTGTCAATTACAGTGGTGAATATTAATGAATTAAGTGATAATAACATTGCTTGAAATGTCTTTTGCACTGCAATACATCACCTCTGAACACTATCAGATCTGTAGAGGCTGTCAAGACTTCAATGTGTCTGTAAGCCTTTTTGTCCTCTGAGCCATCAGGACAATATTTCACTGCATTCAGGAAGGGAATTAGAATATATATAGTACTGAGTTAGACAGATTTGCTTCTGACATTGCAGAAACTTTGTGAGAGGTTGGCATAATGGTTGAGATGCTTACCTTAGAAACACAAGGTGCAGGGTATAATTCTCACATGGGGCAATTGGCTAGGCTTAAAATGGCCCATGAGGGCAGTTAGCCTAGTACTAATTTATGAACCTGTGAATCTATGACACTGCTCCTGAGATGCAATCTATAGATATAATTTGGTGTGCTTTCTACCAATGACGTTCGAGTTATAGCTGGCTTTAGGATCTTATTCCCCCAAGTACTTTAGGCAGACACACTGGATTAGATGCCACTCCATTCTGATTGGTTTTCATTGAATTCGGAAATAAATGCTGGTATTGCACTTGCATGCTGAATCGAAGCATACTATGTATGGCATAAACTGCAGTGGCTGCCTGCTATAAATCTAAAATGGAATTTGCTCCACATAAAAAGGTAGTAGAAGACTTTTTTAGCTTGTGATGAACCGACTGCGCTAGGTTAGATGAGTAGCTCCGAACTGGGGAGTGGACTTTTCTGCTCCTCATCTTGGAATTGAACAGAACAGACCTGGCTAGATCCTTTAGATGAGGAGCTCCTTCAACTTGGAGATGACACTGGGTTCCAGAATAGCTAGCTGCATCTCTGTTTCCCACCTTCTAAAGACTTGGTAGTCAGATTGGTGAATGTAAAAGAGAAAAAAAAATGCACAAACCACCAAGAAAATCATCGCACAAGCAGTATGCCGGCAATAAGAGCCAGTGAGCCCTGAAATAATCCAATGTGTGCTTTAAATCAAGCCAACACGTCCAATTGAGTACAAGGATGCTTTCTTTATTCAGACAAACAAGAAGGTATAAGCACTTTTGTTCCAAAAATTAAAGCAGGAACCTCATCGGATACAAGGAAATTAAGGAAGTACACTGTTTTAAATAGGAAATCTTACATGACTTGCATCACTTCCTAGATTAATGAAAGCCACTCCCAAGTCTGAAACGCTACACATGAATGTGTCAGCACAAACAGTATAAATACCAAAATATAAAAATACAAAAAAATAAAAACTGTGCAAATATTTCATATACATATACATTCAACAGGTATGAAGGCCATTTATAAAACATTTTTGTACCATTTCCATATCTAAAGGGAATGTTTCACCAATCAAGAGTCCTTGTATTACATATTTATTCTTGTGTTTATAATATAAAGTTAGGGTTGCACAATCAGTTTTTATATGTATTTTTATATTTTGATATTTATACTGTTTTGTGCTGACACATTCATGTGTAGTGTTTCAGACTTGGGAGTGGTTTTCATTAATCCAGGAAGTGATGTCATGTAAGATTTCCTGTTTACTTCCTTAATTTCCTTGTATCTGATGAAGTTCCTGCTTTAATTTTTGGAATGAAAGTGCTTATACCTTCTTGTTTGACCGAATAAAGAAAGCATCCTTGTACTGAATTGGATGTGTTGGCTTGATTTAAAGCACACATTGGATTATTTCAGGGCTCTCTGGCTCTTATAGTCTGCATACTGCTTCTGGATTGGCGTGTGTGTGTGTGTGTGTGTGTGTGTGTGTGTGTGTGTGTGTGTGTGTGATGCCTGGTGGTCCACTTCAATTAATTGCCTAGTAAACTCCACAGATAGTGACTTTTCACAAGTTTCAATGTAGGCATCAAATGTGACGTACAAGCATGGATGGTATGAGGAAAGAAAGTATTAGGTTTGGTGGTACACAAGATAAACTAAAGGACCCTTTAAAGTATAGTATTGACAGAACATTGTAAGGCATAGTGTTCCTTCATCAGTTTGTTGGTTTAGTTGAGAAAATAAACTCTCACTTTTGTTTTTTCTCGATCTATTGAGCCAGAAAATTCTGTATAGTTTAAGCATTTTGTATTTATAAACTAAAATTTCTCTAAATATTAAATCACATAGTATCTATTCTTAATGATTTCACATTGTCTAATCAAATATCAGTAAATTAATAAATAAAATAAGTATTTCTGAACTTTGGTATTTCATTTTTTTTTGCTGGTTCGTGGAAACTGTCTGTAAATGCTCATTACTCCTAAAATAATTTAATCTAGTTTTAGATTTAAATAGTTTTGCATACTACCACAGACTACCTCAGTAAGACCTGCAAAGACCAAGTTAGGATGTTATTGATGCGATTTTCCACCATTTTCTACTCTAACCTTTGCATCACAGCATTTGGTGCAAAAACTACCGAACAGCACTTTTACTCATTAGGAAGCATTTTCTTGTATTTCAACAAGAAAACACTTTAAAAAAAATAATAATAAGATTTCCATACACGTGATGTCTTTAAACGTAGGGGCATCAGTGACGGAAAAATGTGTGCTGCATCCATAGACTTTAATGGATGCACCACCATGCATGTGTGAAAGTACCCCATTAAAATCTATGGGATGTAATCGTCATTACCCAAAGTAATGTCACAGTAGTAAATGCTATATTTGTTTGGGGCATGGTTTAAACATGTATAAAAAATGCACTGAAGCACTTGACTCATCAAATGCTGTGATGCAACACTGGAACATTACTTTAAAATTTGGCTGTGTGGCTAATGCCTTTGAATTAACACTTTTTTTTTTTATTAGAACTATTGCTTTGGGTCTCCTATTGGTTTGAATGGTCTGTGCTTGCTGTGTTTTTTTTTTTTTTTTTTCTAATTCCACCTTAGTGTTTTTCTGATGTTCATGCAGTGTCTCGGTGAAGGACTTGCTGGCTTTGTTTTCCACTACTCCTGGACTGTAAAATGATGACTGTTCTATTTGACAGAGGTGGCTTATTTAAGGAATAGCTTTGCATCCTCGTGTACCTAGTCTACAATAGGTGAGAAATGGTGACCAGCTCAGTGTCTCCTTACTAAGGAGCTACATATTATAACAGAGTGGTACAATTTATGTATGGTGTGTCCAAAACCAAAAGCTCCAGTCAATCAGTAAGCTGCTTGAGCAGCAAATGCTTGGTTGTGAAATTCATTTTGGAGTGCTGTATCCTTAGGACAAGACCTTCACTGGCAGATGTAGCTGATGTCCCTCTGTTGCAGTTTTGAGGCATCATTAGTGGAGCCCAGTAGAAGATGTGATATGTAGTGGATGTGAGATAAAGCACTAAATGTGTCTGGGTAGAATTAATAGAAATAAAAATCTGATTTTGTTGTCAGTATTACCCTCTAGAATAGAATTCTGTCGGAGTACATTTTAGTAATCTGTACAAAGTTACAGTACGGTGAAATAAGTATATAACACTTATGCTTTTGTTTGATTGCAGTGTATACCTGAGATTTTGTTAGATGTATGCAGTTGCCCATGAGATTTTACTTCTAAAAGTGTGAAACCCAAAAATGAACCCTAACTTGTTTTTTCATGTGGTGTGGACAGAATGTGTCTAGATCACACCATCTGTATGCATTGTCTTCTGACTAACTGTCTAGGAATTTTTATTGCAACACTTTTATTATTGCTAGCCTTGCATTAGGCCACTGAGACAGCTTAAGAATGCAGGTAGAATGGGGCATTGTAAACAGAATCCTGTTGCACACAAAAGAGGCAAGGCTTCAGAAACCAGAAAGGCAGTGACTCAAAACATCTTGTACAGTTTTGGTAGAGCTGCAGACGTGTGGATTACATTGTAAGTTAGGCATTTTGCATGGAATAAATCCGTAGTCTTACAATTAATTATTCTATCAGCAACTGAACTGTGTTTATCTTTTTATGTTTTTCTTAGTTGTACTCTGTTTTATGATCAGTTATTATGTACATAGCAAAAACCAAGCGAGCAGTGCATGTCGTACAGAAATGCCTTAACTGTGATGACCATGTACAGATTTATGACTGAATGACGTTTTATTTACAACAGATCAGTTAACTTCTGTAACAATGGCTACCAGAGATTAAAAAAAAAAAAGCAAAGCATAAAGTTATTTGTGAAAGTCTTTGGCTAGCTAAGGTGGCCCTGCAGTCTGAGTTAAGAGAAGCTGCAGTGTGACAGATGTAAAGATCATTTTTGTGTTTAAATGTATTTTATGCAGGGAATGGACTGGACTAGAACTGGTCCAGTAACAACCCCCCTTCCTGTATTTTTCCTGCATTCCATCTTCTATAACCACATTGTAACTGGATCAACAAGGCTAGAAGCAACATGCCTACTGCAGAATCTGGCTTCATCTATGTTTTCCTCCATTCGGGGGTGCGTAAGAACACAATGCATTGTGCATTTCTCCTCCAATTGCCTTCAACCTCTTTCACTGTATTGCCATTTTATCCCTTATACACCTCTTTAATTGTAGGTGCTTGAAGCCTCCTTTATGTCTCACCACAATATGATGATGTGCAATTCCTTCTCCCTCAAAAGTAGTTAATATGGAACATTTTAGAATAAATTTGCAGAAGCCTTTTGTCTTTCATTTTAAGCTTCAGATAGTTGCTGTTTTCATTACTGGTTACTGTAAGCAACACAGTGCTTTTCAACTGGTGTCTGTCTGGATCCATATCAAAATCTGGAAAGGTCCCTCACACCAGCCCTCAACTCTTCCAATCCCAAAATCGACACCAGCCTCCAGTCAGTGTCTTAACCCACTTTACAAACTTAAAGCTATTGATGACAGCATGACTACCAAGTGGCTTCCTACTGTCGATAAGTAGGATGGGATTACTGATAAGGTATGCCAGGGAGGTAGCAGCCCCAGACTTAAACATGCAGGTATACTGGTGGACAATGGTGGGGACAGCAGGTATACTGGTGGACAATGGTGGGGACAGCAGGGCAGCCATCTTAATGATGGCAACCACTCTTTTGTTGGTTCTAATACTGATGGCTATTAAAGAGAGGCAGGAAGTGCCACAACAAAGGATCTTTGGGGGATTGAGTAGTTTTACTTGACCTGATGGTCATGTTCAAACAACTACTTTTCGGGAATAACCCAAACCTTCAGGCAGAAACCGTACAATTAGGGTAAGGACAACTAACATAATGCAAGGTACAGTAGAAGAGCATTGGAACTAGACAATTGATGTTAATGCCAGTTTGATTTACATACATAAGGCATGTGTTGATCTGACCAGTTAAAACAATACCTACAAAATAATTTCAGCTGAAACACAGATTTACTCAGGCTTTGTTGGGGAAGCGGAGGCAGTACACGTTTTGGATACTGTAAGGTAATATACAGTTTTATGTTTAGGCTGGTGATTTTGCCAGTAATGCCAACATGGAGAAGCCTTTAGCAAGATCCCAATAAAACCGTTTAAACAGAATGACCTTTGTCAGTGGCATCTGACATTTTCACAGAAATTAACCAGATTAAGGAGACCTGATCTACCTTTCATGACTCCAGATTGATTAGGGTTGAGGGACCATTGGTCACAAATTTCATTGTTTGTGAAGATGACCAAGATGCATTCAATGATTCTACAGATGATGCTGGTAAGGTTATTTAGCATCATGATAGCCATTCTGCAGAGTTTAAGGACATGCCCTAAAGAGAAACTGAAGTCTGGGTTGGGAGGGTGGCCTAATGGTTAAGGTGTTTGCCTTACAAACACAAGGTGCAAGGTACGAGTCTCACAAGGAATAATTGGCTAGGCTTAAAATGGCTCTCTAGGGCAATTAGCCTAGTACTAATCTATGAACCTATGAAAAGAGTTAAAAGGGGGTTCTGCAGTGTTTCACCAATGGAGCTATCGTTTTTGGTTTTGGCCACAGCTTCTAGGATCTGGTCTGTACTGATTTTGGGGGAGGTAATGAGCCAGTGGAGTGAACATGAGGGTGAATAGGGTGGGTAAAACTGGAACTGAATTTTTTTTCAGCTAGGAATTTGGTTGAGACTAGCTCAAAGCACATGTGCCATTGAACCTCAGATGCCAAAAGCCATATGCTGCCAGAGTACTTATTGGAACAAACCTAACAGACTTTGCTCAGTTTAAATGTCTGCTGTTGTGTCAATGTGAAGACAAGCCATCTTGCATTCTCTGTGTGGGTAATGCAGCCTCATTTCCTTATATTTTTGTATTCTTTCTCCAGTAATCACACAGCTTGAGTGCAGTGAAGTAGGAATATTATTTTTTTTGGAAAAAAGAAAAAAAAAAAAGAAAAAAAAGCTATATTCCCCATTCCCCTGAGATTGTGTAAACTTTGTAGTAAAAAGCAAAATGCAGCACAGCCCCCACATGGTGGGTATTGCAAGAATTACCAATTTATATAGAAATAGACATTGTGAGTTACCGTTAGGGACATACACCACTGAGCAGTTATGTCACAAAGATGTGCGTGTGCATTTGTACTTGCCTTTAAACCAAACACACAGAGAATGTCATTGGCACTAAAATAACTAGAGAAACCAAAAAACCTCTAAGAATAGCCTGCTGAACCAAATACAGCCCAGACTCAGAATAATGACTTAGTTAAACAAAAATAAAGTGTTTTATTAGTAACATTTTTTTATTTTTGTTCAACTAAGTCATTACTCTGAGTCTGGGCTGTGTTTGGTTCGAAGGCTATTCACATCTCAGATTTGTACATGCGTGCTACTGCTTCAGAGTACAGGCTGCTTTTGCAGTATATTGTGCAAATCTTGTAGTGAGGTAACCTTAAGCGAGAGAGAAATACTGTAGATAAACTTTACCAAGAAGTAAATGAACTGATTATATTCAGCTTCTTGTTTTTATATTTCTAGTAGTTTGATTTATCATACTGCGCTTTTCACAAATTCTGGAAGTCTGACTTTCCTGTACAAAAGTAATGCAATGTAGAACTGCAATTCACAAGCTGAGTTTTTCATTGCACCGATGTCTTGTTACCATGGTAATTTGCAGAACTAACAAGAACCGATGTACAGAAAAATGTTTTGTGACATTAACTGTAAACAACTTAACGTTTGTGATTTCATTTTGAAAAAGAAAATAACAAAGTTTCTCTAATACAAGTCCCTTAACATAACTCTTAAAGTTGCATGTGTCTGTTTCTTTCACATATGGCTCTCGACCACCTTGTCTCCAGAATGTGGAACATCACTTCTCATAATGTGGAGCAACTGGGCATAATGTGGAACACTTGCTGGGGTGGTTGTCTTTCTTGGATATTGTAAAAAAACGTTTGCTAGACTGTGCCTACAATCAGACTTAGTAAGTGTATGAAGAGGAAAGTGTGAAGCTAGTCTTGGCAGTTGAAGGGTAGTTCTCATACATATGTTAGTGGACTCCACTCCCCTAGCTGAAAAAACATTGAACAGCTGTGCCGGTTTTGGCCTTCTTCCTATTAAGCACATGATACCTTAGAAAGTGTCTTGTTAACAAAATGTCGACATGCACTTGCCCTTTTCATCTTCTCTGTGTCACAGTGTTACTAAGTGTTTTTGTCCGAGGAGGCACATTGAATGTGAACTGCAGTTGTAGCATTTTTCCAACTGTTCAGGACAGTGCCCTTTTTCCCTCCTTCTAGAATACATGAATCGGAGAAATAAGTGTAGAAAAAGAAGCTTTGCTGGCAGCGGTTTCATGTTCTTCCTTATTAGTGTGGATGTGCCTGTGTCTGTAATGTTAGACACTGGTATATAGAAGTTTTAGGGAGAAGTGATTTAGGACGTTACAGAAGCAATGTTTAAAAAGTTTGTGCTGTGCTTTTGTCAGGCCTCCAGCTGCCCGCAGTGTGTATGAGGGGATATTGCTTGCATGTAATATTGTCAGTCATTCACACTGGAAGCATAGTCCACTTTACTCCCATCAACAACCTACAGTGCTTTAAAGTAATTTTTTTGTCATTTCACTTTGTTAATCTCACCAGATTTATTTACAGATGTGTAACATTCAGCTCAGACAAGAAGACAGTTAATGACAGTTACTGTATCAGAAATTGTATGCTTAAAGAGCAATATGGTTAAGGTTAGGTTATTAGGATGGCGTCACCAGCAGGATGTATAAGGCTTGTTAACAGCAGAGTTGCACGGCTGTGGTGAGGCAGGACTATGGCACACAAATTGGTGATGAACTGGCCAATGTAGTAAGCTGTGCAAAAGTGTGAGATGGAGTCTCATTTGTCTTAGCAGTTTCTAGCATGTTTGTGAAGATGTGGGGATGACTGAGGTTAGATAATGAGTTAGATAATGAGACTGTGATGTGAAAGAGTTAAGGAAAGAAACCTTTGGATGAAACTGTTCAGATAATGTGCAACATAAAACGTGCTGCCTGTATAAGTTCTATAAAAATTGAAGAGGGAAAGTGTTTATCTGGAGAGCAATGTGCCAGTGCACTAAGTCATACTGTTTAGTGCATACTGTGGGCTACAGACTTAACAGGTCTGTCAGGATGTTACAAACTGCTGTGGCTCCTGTAGGGTTTTGGATTTAGAAGTCCTGCTATCAGAGTACTCCTGGGTACATGACTCTGGACTGAAGGATGCCCTTCCGTTCTCATTTGCATGTTTTAGTATAGGGAGATATCCTGCTTGACTCAGAAAATGCCTCCTTTGTGTTGATGTGCATTAGAAACTTTCTTGTGTTTAGTTTTGCCCTTATCCTGCAGCTTCTGTGCTACTGAAGAATCCTTTAACAAAGGTCACCCTTTCTGCAGGGATCCTGAAGGAGGGGGGCTTATCTCACAGTACAGGTACCTGAGCAGCCCTGGGTACCCTGCATTGGTCTAACTGCTAACAGCAAAGTATGCCATCACATTTTGGGACAAGAAAAAGGTCCCAAAGGAACACTGAGCTGTCTCGTTGTGGACAAATGTCTGAGTTCTATGACGATGCAGAGTGTTTGAGTGCAAATATGTAAATGCAGTTTCATCAAAAATCAAATTGACTAAAAACTAGTACGTCAAAACGGTTGACAGCTCAAAACCTAACCTTGAAGACGAGCACTCAAAGTAAATAACTTCATAACCTCAGTTACAGGGGTTGTGTTCCCTGCACATTCCTAATATTATCATAACTCAAAGGCCAGTGAATGTTATGGAAAGATACAGTTCCTGCATTGCAACAACACCCCCTTTCAGACAGATTTTGTCATTACTTTGTGCCTGTGTTGTCCAAGTCCTGACAACATGTTCCCTAAAACACAGTTATGAAAACAAGGTAACGTGTATAAATTCCTTGTAACAATCACTCTGTACACATACATTTTGGAGACCAGCAGTAGCTGAATGTGACCCTCTAGCAAATTTGACTGCAGTTGCATTCATTCTCCAAAAAAAAAATGCTTTGACTTTACGGTGCCACTGCTATTGCATGGTTATTCTGTCTGATTCAGGAGTTTTGTGACATTCCTGTCCCATTTAATGCAGCCTTTTTCTAGGCTAGGATTAGGAAGGAAACTTTTGTATCTTGTTTTCATCCCACATGACAGCACAAAAGTGTCATCCTTCCTAGTGCTCTAAAAACAAAAGTATTACTTTGTTTTATGGTGGAACTAAACTTGACTGACGTGCAGTCCGTGGCAGAATGGCAGAGGAATGAGGAAGTACAGGAGGCAAGCTTATTGCTTGGAGCTTGGAACTGTAGATCACTTACGTAGTCCAGCTTAGGGAGTCAGCAAAGTTTGAGGTATGTCTCAAAACTCACTGGGTGCAACCAAAAATCAGGTACCTACCCCTCACAGGATCTGTATACATTCACTGGCTGTCGCACAACACAGACACAATCAGGTCACCTATGCCTTTCAGATTTGGGACGTTCCTGTATAGTCACATTTTCCTTCACCCTTTTTGTCTTATCTATAGCCCTGCATACTTCATCCTTCACATTCCTGTGCTTTGAAATATGCAAGCAGTAGTGCAGCTAGGCGGGGCGAGAGGGGCAATAACCCTGGGTGCAGAGTGTTGGGAGTAGTTCGTAAGCTGATCCAGGTTGCTCTTTAATGTAATAGTTGCTTTTAAAAAAAGCACACAACTTGCTAGAAAAGGGGGAAAAAAAGACTAGAAAATGAATTATTAGAAAAGGAAATCCATATCTAAACCAACCATAACTGAAATATTGAATATTTCAAAGACCATAAAATAATTGGAGGTGGGATCTTTAGAAAAGGGAAGGAACAAACTACAAGGAAATAAAATAAATTTTTGGAAACAGTATGTGCAGAGTAATGTTCAGTCCTTAAAAAGAAAACATATATGTATACTGCATAAAAGTGTTAGAATGTTATGGCTCGTTTTCTTTTACACTGCGTACCCATGTCATTTTTATAAAAAAAAGTTATGTTTAATAAAAATTAGTGTCTAAAAACATTAATTGGGTAATTGACTGCTATACCTAAACTGTAGTCTTTTTGTTTAGAAGGAAAAAGTACGACTAGAAATCCCAGCCTGAAACTGCAGGGACAGATGGGGTTTCTCACATTGATTTATATCACAGCATTCAGAAAAGTGATACAAATCTTGATCGATGTTACTGAAACCTACATACGAGTATCACTGAGGCAGAGAGAGAGATTGTGGTGCAGGGTAGGCATTTCTAGGTATTTGAATTTTGGTTGGATGACTGATAAGTACACAATTGAGCTATCTACTCAAGGGTTCATAGAGTTTTTGTCCCTTCTCTAGGCCTTCCTTGCGTCATACGTTAAGAAACAACTGTATTTCTGAATTATGCTGAGTCTACACACGACGCGGTAGCTGAATCCTATGAATTTGTTCATTTAGTACAAATGATGAATATTTTCCTTTTAAATACTACTATGATGTTTTCTGATGACTTCATTCAGTGGTGAACAGATCCTAATAGTAATTTTGAAGACTGGAAAATAAGTGCATTTTGCTTGGTGTTCCATTGAGGAACAGCAGAAAGGTATATTAGTAGCATTTATAACATTATGCATTTAAGAGTTGCAACATTATGCATTTAAGAGTTGCAACTTGGTCTTGTGCTGACCATTCTGGAGCCACATAAATTCACTACTCAACTGTGTCAATCATTTGAAGACTGACATAAAAGCAAATTGTCTTCCATTATCATTGACAACACTATGCCTTTGCAAATCTACAGAATACGAGGATACCGATATACAATAAAACTGAACCTGAGCATGTTCTACTTTGTGGGAAAAAACTGCCAGAGGAAATGATTACACTTCTGAGTGTCAGTCACTGAAGTGCTGAAATATTTGCTGTGGAGACCCACAAACATGCACAGAGAGTGTGTGTGTGTGTGTGTGTGTGTGTGTGTGTGTGTGTAATTGATTTCATATTTTATTGAAGGTTTTGTATACCCCAGCGAAGTGGGAGTAATGAGATTTTTTTTTACCCCAACTGTATACAGTCTTAGTGTATTCAGAGGTACTGGGATGGTGAGGGTGGAGGGGCTTCTCCTGTTGCAGGAAATGCTGCTTTTGTGTTTTATTTTGTATTATATGGTTTATTCCAGTGAACTGACATTGAGCCATGCGTACGTATGTGTGTGGGTGTAAGTAAATAAAATATATTTATGTCTGTGTAATACCTAGTTGCATGTGTAGTAAGTAATACCTAGTTGCATGTCAGAAGTGAGTGACTTAGTACTGCGGCTCCCAGCACTAAGAAAATTAAACTGATTTCAGCAAAATCCAAAATTCATTGTTAAGAGAAATAGACCTGATCTTATCAGAAGCTGTGGCTGTGGGCAGAGCAAGTCTAATTATTAGTACCCTGTTAAGAAATAAGGGAATGGCTGAATTTAAGGTGAAACATTAGTCCTATAAAAATGAGAACTAGTGAGTACTTGAAGTACTGGATGTTTGAGAGTTGTGTGAGGGTGTATCATGCAAGCAATGAAGGCAGGTGAAATGGTCATGCAGTGGAAATTTGAACCTCTCGTAGTAGGTAATCCAGTTGTATTGCATTATGTAATGGTGTAGGGCTATGGTCTATAGGTTAAGAGCATCTACTTAGAGAAGGAACTGTTCGCAGTGTTGTGTGGGTGTGAAATAAATTCTATAAATATGTCCATGGCACAGAATTTCAGATAGAAATAGATCATGAAGACTTGCAAAGGATATAAGCATTTCTGAGTTTGCAGTGGATGTTACATAGTGTTGGATTCCAAAAACACTTGTACTACCCCTAGTAATTACAGTGCAACTCATAGGTAAAATCCTTCTTGATTCCTTAAGCTGTGTAGGGTGATGAATAATTGTGGAGACCTATCCCCACTTACAAAAAGCTGCTGCTCTGTGATATGCTGGAATATGTTGCAATTATTTTATGCAAGTTTGTATGCACAAAGCAGTGGCATAGCCTGTAAAAAGTCTATGGGCCCATTTTGAACAGAGAGCAGTTCCACTTGTGTGTTGTCGTAATAACTGCAAACATTGCATAGGGAAGACCCACATCCCTCTATTACTGCTGATGTGATATGGTAAGTAGGGACATCAGACTGCAAAGTGTGCATTCTGGTGAGCCTGGCATGCATTCACAGTACCATTTGAAGTGATGTCAGCCTTTTCAAAAGGACATCTTTAAATGTAAGATAAACACATCTAATTGATGCAGCTTACATAGGTTCATACTAGGCCATCTGCCCTAGGGCATTTATAAGCCTAGCCAGAATGTGTTTGGCTTTCGTGGGACACACACACTGTACATATGCATGTGTGTGTGTATGTAATATATATTGTTTGTGTGTGTGTCAGTTAACTGAAAAAGTGGAATGTTATATTTGGGATGCGTACAACTTTAAATGCCAATGAGTTCGCCATAAGCAACTTCATGTCATTTGGTACACTTTCCTCCTAGACAGGTCACTCTGGTTAAAACGCTCATGAATGTAGGTGGGTGATTATTTATTTACTCTTCCAAATTTGAAGAGATTGTATGGCCCAGGTTTTGAAGGGAGATGGACAAAGAAATACCAATTCACTTACTTGCTTAACAAATTAAATAAAAAAAAATGTTGTAATTTGCCAGTTAAGCCTAGGATGGGTGGGTGGGGGGAAAGAGGGTGCTTTGCTAAGGGCGGGGGGGAAGAGGGTGCTTTGCTGAGGATGTAATGTTGGAAGCATGTATATTAAAGCTTGACTTTACTGAACATTATTTGTTATGCTTGTTGATGTTTTAAAGGCATGGACCGAAGTAAGCTGGGTGGAGTTAGAACAACCTTCCTGCTCACATTTTTGATAAGTTTTTCAGTATTTATGCCTGTGTCATTTGCCATTGTTTAATGAACTAAACTAGTGTGGTTGCTACTTGTAAACATCAAACAATCCTGCTTTTTTAACAACTTTTTTTCCCTTTACAGTTTTCTTTTTAACTTTGTGTGTGTGTGTGTGTGTGTACCTCTTAGAAACCTCAGGCTACCTCCTGTGTTAACAAGAGCCAGTTCTGAACTTCAAAATCCAAATTTTTTAAATTCTAATTGCACAGAATCACTTAATCTTTAATAAATAGCATAAAGTTTCACTGCAGAATATTTTAATAGTTTAAGATAATGCCTTAACGGCACCTGGTCATGCAAACATTTTAACATGAGTAATTCTTTTCTTTATCTCTGTATTGGTTTCAGTTCTTCTTTAATTGCAAAAATGTTATTGCCGGCTTTTACAGGACTCTGGCAGCATTTATTTGATGATTGCTAATGCAAATAGTGAGTACTGAGAATATACGCATCCTGTTGATAGTTACTTGGTCGTGTTATGGGCTGCTCTAGATGTCATATTTGGCAGACCTTGAGAGAAGTGGCTTGTATTGAATTACTAGGAAACTGTAATGGGAAAGAGTTTCATACATGTTTCGTGCAGACTAAGCAATTTTCGTAGTGTAGTGGTTCTTCAATCATGTTGTGTTGCTCTGCAAATTCCGACTTTAAGGTTTGGTAATTTTTCTCTTTAGTCTTGAATCTGAGAAATGTCAGAGCTGATTTATATAGTGCTAATATGTTGGTGAAACTCAATGTGGGGTGTGGAGTTGAAGGGGCACAGCCCCCCCTCAAAAAAAATGTCTTTACTTCTGCTTTTTTGTGTGATGTGATCTAGCAATTTGGGTCAGTGATTCTGTGCAGTTTAGATAGTATTAGATAGTATGATTTGATGAGTCTTGACAAAAATAAAGACTCTTGTGAATTATTTTGAATTAGACTGAAAGATCAAGATATCTCCAACATTTAAGGAGGTAAAGATTTCAAATTTTTAAAAATTAGTTTTTTCCTTTTTCCTCCCATGGTTTGGGTTACTGCAAATCATGGTTTGGGTTATTGCAAATCATATCCTCATCTGGCTATCTTTTGAAATCATGTAAACGTCAGTGTATTCTTATTTATTGAACGTGATGGAAGCAGGATGTATTTTTATTGGAAAAAAAAAAAAGGTTGTGTGCTTTGGTGGCCATTACAAGTTTTGTCAGCTTTGTATGGCTTTGAAGTTAAAATAGCAAGTTTATTAAACCTACATTAAATGCTTTATATTGTATGATTATCATGAGAGACAGGATTGTGCATATTGGAATAGTTTTGTGGGCTGTCAGACTGGGTCCCTTTATCTACTGCATCTGCCAAGAACATTCAGTCCTTATCTCGTAGGACTATAGGAACACTTTGTATGGTTTGGAAAAATAACGTTCTTGGGCTCCTTCTACTATGAACTCTGTGCCTCTGCCCTAAAATTTCTCCTTGCTTCATGCAGTTGAGGCCATCACAATCCAATGAACCCTTTCATCGTACATTGTTAGTGTTTGGTTTGGAAAGTGTTTCTTTTCCTTTTGGTTGTTTTTACCAGTTGTGAAAATGTTAACAAAAAAAATCTGTCTTTGACCTCCTTCACCATCCATTTCTGTCTTCTACTGTAAATTGTATTTATCTAAAGGTATCTTCTCCCTTCATTTAGGGCATTCTGCTCTTTGAGGTAGTGATCTTGTTATCCTTCTGGGGGTCCCCCTTTTTGTTTTTTGCTTCTTGTTGGCTTGCTTATCCAGATTTGTTGCCTTGTAAGTGAATTAATTTTAACTTTTTCATTACTGGCTCCTTTTGGTTTTCCTGTTTTTAAGCTTTCTCCTTTTTTTAACTGTTTCTCATTTTTGCAGTTTTAAGTTTCATACTGCTACCTGTTAACCAGTTACAAATATTTTTCTGTTCATTGTTTGGATCAGTTTTACTTTCTCACATCTCTGTTATACCTTCCACAGATTCAGAATAACCAGACTTTTCAACAGAGAATTCTTCTCCCGCCTTGTTGTTGTGGTTGTTGAGAATCTCATCAAGTTTAGGGCCCTCTGTTGTTGCCTGCTTTTTTGGCTCAAGGGCATTAGTTCCTTTCCTGTCAAGGCAGCAAACTGTTAATTCATCATGAGCACTTCTTTGTCCTTTACCTTGAATGGCATTTCAAACTTTTGTTTGTTATTGGTGTAAGCACACTGGACAAAATACCCTTTTTTGGGTATAACCTGGGAACACTGTCTGGTTAAATGACTTGCTCAGAGTCAGATGGAAGGCAAATGGAAGTGGAAGGAATTTAACCGTGTACCCTTGACCTCAGAAGTAGCTCATTAACAGCTGGGAGTCTTTATCGTGGTTCTGACTACCAGGGTTTTGCTGTGCAGGTGCTAGAACACTATTCTATGCAGTGTTCTTTTTCATGGATCCTAGTGCCAGCTGTGCAGATGCTAGAACACTATTCTGTGCAGTGTTCTTTTTCATGGATCCTAGTGCCAGCTGTGTAGGTGCTAGAACAGTATTCTGTGCAGTGTTCTTTTTCATGGATCTTAGTGCCAGCTGTGCAGGTGCTAGAACACTATTCTGTGCAGTGTTCTTTTTCATGGATCCTAGTGCCAGCTGTGCAGGTGCTAGAACACTGTTCTGTGCAGTGTTCATTTTCATGGATCCTAGTGCCAGCTTTGCCTATGCTTGGTCAACCTACTCTGGTGCATCTGTCCCTTTCACTCCTACTCCTTTGGTGTGTTCTTGGCTCAGGTTATTGATGATGTTGGCCCACCTCTTGCAGGATTACTTATCCAACAGTTACCTGAGCCCAGGTTTTGAACTTGGCATAATCCCAGCAGACCTGGTACTGCTTTTGCTTTCCAGGGGGTATGCATTAAGTGCCCCATCCCACAGTGGAATGTTAAGTCATAGCCAAACTACCTATTGTAGTACCAGGTACTTGTTTGTAGGAGGCAGTTCCTCCCTGTATCCTCCCAACCAACACTGGGTATGTCAGTGGTACTTCATATTCATTTTTTGCCGGAAATTGGTTCAAGGCAGACTGTACCATGTTCTCACTCTTGACCGCTCAGTTCTGGATGCTGGCAGGCCTTTTTAGCTCACTCTTTGTGGTGTTAATGTATATTTTTATATTGTGATGGACTCAGCATCATCTGGCACAGGTTGAACATGGGTGTACTCCAGAAGGGCCAAGTCCTTTTCTTATGTGCCTTGCCCATTCAGTGAAACAAATATACAATCCATTAGTAAGTTGAACAAGTGAGGGTTCAACTGCAAGTATGGTATATATGTATGTACATGCATACATGCTCACATATGCACATATATGTATAATTGTTACAAAGGATCACTAAATATTAATATTGGTTTTAGTTGATTTTTATTGATGGTTTCTATGCTGATGTACATTTCATAGATTTTCTGCTATGAAGGTTGGTTCTTAAGGTCCAATAGTAAAAAGAGGAAGATTCCAATGGGCATGTCAGAAGGGTGCTGGTTTGATATATTTTATTCAGACTTAAAAAAAATCTGGCTAGCTATGTATGTATGTCTCTTACTAACAGGTGGAAAATTATTTTGATCCCCTTTGGATAACCAGCCAAGAAAAATATATCCAAGAAAAATATAAATATGGTAAAGTTATATACACACACATATAGTATAAATATGTATGTGTGTGTGTGTGTGTGTGTGTGTGTGTGTGTGTGTGTGTGTGTGTGTATATACACATATATGTGTATATGTATGTATATATATATATATATGTGTATATGTATATATATATATATATATATATAATGTATGTGTATATGTATATATATATATACATAATGTATGTGTATATATATATATATATATATATATATATATATATATGATGTGTGTCTAATATATATATATATATATATATATATATATATATATATATATATATATATATAGTGTGTGTGTATGAGCTTTCATGCATGTGTAGATAATTTTTTTATTGAAGTAGAGATTTCCAGAGCTCTTGCTACGATTCTCTTTTTTTTCATAAAAATGTGCAGTACTCCAAACAACACCACCCCCCCACACATTAACACACAATGCTCCCTATTGAAATGTTGGCATTTTAAAGTATTGACAAGTGTTAATCACGAAGATTGCTCTTCTCCTTTAAACTTCTCTTTGTAGGGGGCCAAGCCCCCCCCCCCCCCGACCTAGTAGATACCATGTCTGAAATCACCATATTTTGGAGAAAGGAAATAATTCCAAGATATGGCTGTCTGAATGCAAGTCCATTTTCTGCCATGCAGTCTGTGTTTCAGTATTCTCTGTAGCAGGACCTGCCATTTCAAATGGTTCCCACAATGGTATGTACATCTTAAAACCAGCTCCCTCAGCAGTGTCCATGTACATACCAGTCGACTGCTGTAATTTAGGTATAGAGGTAGGATTTTCACCATTTGGTTAACCTTTGCTTCTCCTAGATTCACCAACATAAATTTAGGCCTGTTTAAAAAGCTTTACAATGTAAGGACTCTTCAGCTATTAGACTCCACTTCATTGGTAACTGAAGTCCTATTCTAAAAATTAAAGTGCTATTCTTTTTGATGCCTTGTTGTATTTTCAATGCCTGTAAGTATAAATGTTATGACAGACTGCAAAAGGCCTTCATAATAATTTCCCTGCATCAGAAACCAATCCAAAGAAACCGGTAAATGCCATGTAACCAAAAAATGCAAGTTGTGAAACACCTTGATTATAGTTTGTAAAAGGGTGGTGTGGACTTCTTCTGACCAATTCTTAATGTCCTAAGGTACAGATCCTGCATAACTATTGCTTTGTTTCTTCATTCCTTCAAAGAATTCCATTAAAACTTTCCCCAGCCACACCTCTTATGAATTCCTTTGTCTTTTCCTGAGTTCTGTCAGTTTTTGACTTGTATACTATTGCAGTCATCCACCTTTTATTGCGGGGGGGGGGATTTCCTGTCGAGTCCCATTTTTAATGGAGACTTGGGAAGACAAAGAAAATAGCTCTAAGATTATATAGTTTAGATGTACAAGTGGCCATCAGAATAATCCCAGATAAAGACTTAGTTGTTGTTGTTGTTGTGTCTTTCGGCTTTTTCCCGGTTATGGGTCACCACAGCGGAACTCCGGTCCGCTAATGATTGGCAGTAGATTTTTATGTGCCGAGTTGCCAGCCCTGACGCACCACCTTCAACGAAGGTGCGCCCATTCATGCATGTCTCCACACAGAAGGCGCTCTAGCTGAGAATCGAACAAGACATCTTACTGTGAGGCGACAATGCTACTGCAGCACCACCAGATCAAGACTTGGTATAAAACACAAATAGGCACCCAAACACATGGGTATGCACACACATTCATATATGTATTTAGATATTACCTTGTCCTCAGGGATCTTGCTATCCTTGATCTCCATTTTCAGCAGCCAACACCAGAACAATCTATTTCATCCTACATTAGGAAATAAAACTTCATGGGGGGTTAAATTCTTCCTCTGCTTTGAAGAAGTTTTCCCTACAGTTCGAGCAGTGTCATTCCCAGTCATCCTTAAACATGGCTTGGACAACTGGATAGGCAGTCTTAAATGTGCTGTAGGATTTGCAGGCCTTGCGATCTTTGAAAGGTATAGCTATTGGCAAAGGTACACATGGTCTCTGGTCAAATGACATTTTACATCCTATATATGTGTATACATGTGTACATTTATACTGTGCTTGAATGCATATATGTGTGTATGCATCATATGTCATACACACATTTTATATATACACACACACGTCTTTTATATAGCTTATGCAGTGTTTAGGAAAACTGCTCTCTGTTTTTTGATGCTAAACAGATGTTTTATGTAATCCATAGTTTAATTCCTTTAGCCTCCATTTACTGTCTCATGGTCTGTGAGCAAGTCACTTAATCATACGGCTAGACTGAGTCTGAAAAGATCCATGTGAATCTTTACTTCAGTTAATGAACATTCCTATGCATGTCTGTGTAATGTTTATATACTTGGGAATGTGAGGTCTTCACAAATATACAAACCATCTGTTTTTATCAACTGCCCATACAGAGGGAATCTTGTGCAACTCCCTTGTGTTGCCTCTTCCTGTGCTTTCAGTGTATTTTGCTGTTTTTCTCACTGTTTGCTCACTTCAGATTCCTCCAGCAGATCTGTATGGCAGAAGTACCTTTCCAGTCTAATGCTTGGCAGTGCTTCCCCTCCCGATGCATGTTCCCTCACCTCATATGCATTGTTTTATTTATTTATCATACTGAATCTGTTCAGCCTCTTTGTTTGAGGAGAAAAAATGTTGTGTCTGCATTCTTGTTAAGCTGGGATATGTTTGAGCTGGGTGTAAGACCCTGCCAAAACTAAATATTGTTTCTCCTCCTGTTTTAATTGTTATGGGCATGATATCCAGGTGTATCCAAGGTATCGAGAGTGTTCAGTTTGAAGGCAGTTGGATTGCACTTTGTTTTTTGCAGATAGTGGTGTCCTGTTATCCTCCAGTACCAAACTGTAGAATGCACTGCAGTGATCCAGAGCCAGTGGGAAGTAGTTAGGATAACAATTGGCATCTTCAAGTAAGTTTGGTGTGTCAGAAGAAAGCAGCTTGGTCCGTCACATTTACACCCATGTGAGATGGGAGCATTTATCTTAGGTGGAGCAGTTTAAATTGCTGCTAAGTGAGGGTAGAGGATGATTAGAAGATTAACCAGCAATTTAGGGCCGCAGTGTTGCAGGCATTGTTTTGGACGGTGGTGGGGAAGTGAGAGCTAAGGCACAGGATGAAGCTTTCATTTTACCATCCAGTTCATGTGTTCCCTTGCTTACCTGTACTCATGAGCATTATGTAATGACAAAAGGGTAAGGTTGCAGATACAGTAGCAGAAATGAGGATCTCACAATAGCTGGGTTCTATCAGTCACAAAACAATTTACAAATCAGATGAACTCAAATCAAACGAGCACTGTTTAAAAGTTAGGAAAATTATGCAATGTATAATTTTATTTATTTTTATATTTATTTATTTTATATTTGTTTACCGCAGATGTCCGATTGGGTCAGTGGTTTCAGTAGAGGCCTGGGGAGAAAAGCTCCTTTACAAAAACACATTACAAACAATACAAGAATACATAACTTTGGTAAATACAGGTAGTAAATAGTTTATGCATAAACAGTACAAATTGAGAGTTACAAAGTGGAAAAAAAGAAAGCTAACAAATAAACTAGCATGAAATAGCTTGTGCCATTATAGAGAAATGACTGATTAGATCAATATCATGGCTTTGGTGGTAAATATTTGAGACTGGAACAAGAATATGGCTGATTATTGCTATGCTAGTGTTACTTGTTCTAAACAGTGATAGCTAAGGCAATATTGAAGAAGTTCAAGAAGGATGGGGATATGATGAAACTGTAGTAAACTTGAGATAGGTAGAGAGAAATTGGAATTCCGTGAGAGAGAAGATTGTTTGGATGTTACTTTATTAAGGGAATAGATATTTTGGGGGTTCCGGCATGTAGCTCGCAAGATATTGCACTGTGAGGTACATCACCGAAACCAAATGGCTGCGGCAGCACTTTGCCGTAGAGCAATACGGCTGAAAAGCATAGCCGCCACAGCTGTAAACTATGGACAGTAATAGTGTAACCAGTGGTGAGCCTTACAGGAATAATGCAATACATGCAGTCCTGGAATGGGAATACGGAATGTGTTGCACAGCTAGTACGGCCATCTCTGCTAGAATACAGCCGGGCAGCTGTCTGTAAGGCTCACCACTGGTTACACTATTACTGCCCATAGTTTACAGCTGCGGTGGCTATGCTTTTCAGACGTATTGCTGTACGGCAAAGTGCTGCCGCAGCCATTTGGTTTTGGCGATGTAGCTTGCAGGGCAATGACTTGCGAGCTACACGCCAGAACCCATATTTTGGTTGTAAGAATAAGGAAGAACAGTGAACAGCCTGGATTAGTGCAGGAGCAAAGGCCAGTTTGGTTCTGCATAATAAATACATTTCAGTATAAATACAAATTAGAAGCTGTAATTGTACTAAGTGAGAGAAAACAATTGTTACCACCATGGCTAGAAAATGATGACTATGAGAAGTTCCGCCATCCATTTTGTTCCTGTCAAACCTGTTTATTGTATTTATTTTTTTTCCATTTATTTTCCCATATCCACGTTATCTGTTTCAGGGTTGTTGAGAACCGCTGCCTATCCTATGTCTCAGTAGGTAAGATAGAGAACCAGCATGGCCTGGGACTTTCAGTCCATCTAAGGATGTGCACCTAGAAACACTTTATAGAACTGTTAGTTCACCTACCTGTAGTAGGCAACCAGGAAACCCTTTAAAACCTTGCATGACACAAGACATGACCTCAGCTGGGGCTCGACTCAGAATAGCCCTAAATGTTGCATGGGTCTTCCACCTTTTCTGTCTTGAAATGGTGTTCATGTGGCAAAACCATGAAAATAAACAAGTAAATAAACATTCTAGAAGAAGAGCATGCAATGCATGAAATGCACCTACGGTTAGAAGTGCATGAGTTTTAGTAATGTTCTTGCAGTGGAAGAAGTCTGAATCCTGAAGTTTTTATTATGTGAAGAGAAAAAATAGAGAGCTGTTTGTGCAGCAACAGTGAAAGTTGGGCTACGAGTTGATGACACGTCCTTCTGAACACCGATGTTTTTTTTTTTCTGTCCCAACTTGATATACATCATAAATTTAAACAGCACTTTGTGGTCACTAGTAAAATAAAGACACTTGTTCATAGAGACCCTACATGTTAACAGGGACGAAAATAAAAAGCCCACAGGTCTTTAAAGATCATGTTCAAAGTGGTGAAGCAGACTGTAGCATCTGCATTTCATTTTCTGTGCAATGGCAAAGATAATTGTCGTGCCGTACCAGTTTGTGTCTTACTCGCATTAAATAGTGGATTCCCTTCCAGTGCATGTACCTCTGAAGGGCATTAACTAATGTGTACAGTTGTTCGAGCGCACTGTGTGATCCTACACTGATAGTATGTCAGCCAAGCTGCATTGTCACACACACCAATGAATAGTAGTAGAAACAGTTACAAAATGAATAACATTCTTCATTAAGTATCACTTTTGCTGGAGTGTCCATTTTTGCTTTACACTTCTGTTTTCCTTTTGAAAAAAAAAATGTAGTCTGGTACTGCTGAGTACAACTGCCCACAGACTCCTAAAGTGATGATGTGATCACCACACAGCATGCAACTTGCGTGCATTATGTACGCAAACTTTTTATTTTAAAATGGTTTATATTAATATATCTTTTTATTCCTGCAATTTTGTTTCTGTATCACAAAGCAGATGCAACCTTTTACGGCGTGTGTTCTCCAGAGTTTTGCAAGGTATGTGCAAGTAAGTGTTTTATCTTTGCCCTTGCTTTACATCCATTTCCATACTGCTGGTCTCTTGCATAGCCTTCATGTGCAAATGATCAGATGATAGTTTCTAAATAAAATAAACTGGTTGACTATAGCCAACAGAATACTGCAGAGCTTATTTGAGTTGGCAGTGATGGTTCTGCTGTATAATTAATGTTTTGCAAAGTCATTGTGTAAAATGATGCATCTGATGTCTTTTAAACAATTCTTTTTTTTTCACTGAGATTAATTAGTGAGTACTTCATCATACCTGCATTATATATGATGTTTAGAAGCTTTCTGTTTTTGTCTACCAGCACTAGAAACTATAAACCTTTGTACTTGTTTTGCTGACTTGTGAGATGCCTGTTGGGGCACATTTGGTATTTACCCCTCCATCCCTTAGAAACCTGAGCTTCCTGCTCCCTCCCCCAACAACAGATTTCTGTTGTAAAAGCTACCCAAATCCTTTGAGAGGCTGGACTGATGAATATTCAGTGTGCTCTAAATTTTGGCTTGTAAACAGGGAGGTGCAGGTTAGACAGAGAAATCAACACACTCCCATGTCTCCCTCATCTGTCCC
The DNA here is from genome assembly GCF_019279795.1 of Protopterus annectens. Taxonomy (NCBI): domain Eukaryota; kingdom Metazoa; phylum Chordata; order Ceratodontiformes; family Protopteridae; genus Protopterus; species Protopterus annectens. The sequence goes on along the minus strand of NC_056746.1, from coordinate 1,052,351,963 downwards.
ATGCTGGGGGAGGGAGAGATGTCCCTGATCTGAACCCTCAGAGGTGCTCTGTCCCACATGCTAATGAAGTAACTACAGCCCTGAGAATGTTCTCTTCTTGGACAATTGGTATTGTATAGCAAGACCTGCATTTTGTGTCCGTAAATAACTGTCATCAAGTAAGATGAAGACTTCTTGAATACCTGAACGTATTAATTCCACTATGACTTGGTCAACCAAAGCAGAAAAAAATAAACAGCCATCTGATTTTCTTTTGTTTCTTCTTTGTTTAAACAACAGGATAGAGCTAGACTTCTGACTTTTATTTTCCTGTGTATAATGATTAGAATAGAGTGGTTTGCTTGTGTTCTTTCTTTTCTGACTGGTTCGGGATCACAAAACAAGAGTCCAATTAGCAGCATAATTACCAAACCTGATTCTGTGTCTAGAGTAAATGGCAAACAATAGTCGCTGTTGCAGTGGAGCCCCATACTGATTATATCAATGCAGTATCCTCTCTTATTTCTCTCTCCAGTTTTCTTCCCGGCAGCAGCCCTTTCCTAAGCTGATGGAATGTTTACACAAAACTTATAAAACCGAGCAAAAACATAGCCTTGTACTCCACAAAGAGAGGAAAGTTGGTGTGTCATGGGATCCCACCTCCCATCCCCCCTCTCTTTCCAGAGTCTGAGGGCCTTTCCCTTTCCTCTTCTTTGTTATGTTTCCCAATAAAGTGCTTGAGAAGTTGACACAAAAGGCAGGGCAAAGTGTTGCTTTGTGGGAAAAGACAGTATGCTTTTATTTCCTTGTGTACAGCTTGGATACAAGTGCTTGCTTTCAGGAGTAACTTGTGAGCTGCTGTTGAGCTAAGTGACTTGTTTATAATTTGCAGGGTACACATGTGAAAGCAGCAGCATTTGAACCTGAGAAGATGTAAAGTCTGTAGTTTATTTTCAGCTGATTAATTATGATCATGTACTGTAATGAGGGCTAATGTGGTGGTGGTGCTGCGGTAGCGTTGTCGTCTCACAGTAAAACGCTGTCTGGTTCGATTCTCAGCTAAAGCGTCTTCTGCGTGGAGACATGCGTGAATGGGCGTACCTTCATTGAAGGTTGTGCGTCAGGGCTGGTAACTCGGCATGTAAAAATCGACTACCAATCATTAGCGGACTGGAGTTCCGCTGTGGCAAACCCTAACCGGGAAAAGCCGAAAGACACAACAACAACTGTAATGAGGGCTGACATAAAAGATGATCTTACAGAGGTGGCTGTGCTAAATGTGTCTGAAAGACATATAGGATAACTTGACTGTCAGCTCCCCCCCCCCCCCATCACCTGACTGTCCACTAGTTGTTTGGGGCTGAACCAAGCATTCTAGTGTTAATAACTAATTGCAGACTCCACTGTTAACTATATTTTGGTGATTTATTTAGTGACTGGGTGAATATATGGGAATTTTCATATCATTTTCAGACAGAGTCCTGCTTGTGCTCCAACCCTTTCTAATAGGTGATATGTGTGTAGCTAACTGAGGTTAAGGGACCCACTACTGTCTCCTGACACCAACTGTCTCACTATTCCAGATCACAAGTAAACAGTTTCTCTCCAAGTTGTGGACCCCAGAAAGCCCCTACAGCTCACAGTCATGTTAATTTTGTTTTGCTGTCTTAAGTGTTTCTGGTCCATACCTTCTTATATCGCAAATCACCATTCCCCTTGTTACTCTCCGCTTCATCCCCTCCTTCCTTGCTCAAGCTGTCAGTTCTGCCCTATCCTCCTTATCAGTAGTTTACTCTGTTCTCCTCTCTCCACTACCATCGCACACAACCACTTTTATTATTTTTTTTATTTTATTTTGCATTTGTTTACCGGGAAAGTCCGACTGGACACAGGTCCATTTTCAGCGGAGGCCCAGGGAGAAAAGATCCAAATACCAATACAGTTCAAAGGAAAAACTATAGTAACATATAAGAAAACATAATGTCATACATGCTAAAAATACATCTGAACATAAATAGCAGAGATTAACAATGTCTAAATATTTGATAGTAAGCCGTATCCATATATATATATATATATATATATATATATATATATATATATATATATATATATATATATATATATATACACACACGCACATATATATATATATATATATATATATATATATATATATATATATATAAATATGTGAGAGTTGAGTTACTTTTTTTATCATTAACAAATGGGATGTGGGGAGCAACCATTTGATCCTTAGCAGAATCCTTCCCCCGTTACTCTCTACTTCACCCCTCCTTCCTTGCTCAAGCTGTCAGTTCTGCCCTATGCTCCTTATCCCTAGTTTACTCTGTTCTCCCGTCACCATTACAATTTAAGTGTATTTATTAAATTACCTTGCCTTCTCTATTGTAACCTCCACCTCCTATTTGACCCTCTTCTCCACTGTCCTTCACTATCTTCCATACTTTATTTTGTTTATTTAACTTCCTTCCTTATATTCACTTTCTCATCTGGACTGCAATACTACAAGATTCATATCAACATGTCTTTCCTTTAAGTACAATAAAATAACATATTTAACTTATTTTCCTTCAGTTACGTTGTTGAAACATTTACAAAATAAGCAGCATTCTATTTCCTAAACATTCGACCATTAGAGTCTGGCTCTCTAGCTCACCATATTGCTACTTCTTTCCCATGGTTAGATCTGCTTAAACTAAGTGAAACTACATAATGTACTTGCTCTCCCCCATACTACTCCTATGATGCTTTTCAAAGTTTAAAAAATATACTCTACTCTCTCACGCCTTCTTTGCCCTTGTTGAGCTCCAGCCCTAACCCAATAGGTGATGTACGAGTAGCTGAGGTAATATACTGCATTTATGCTGCTGTACTTTTCACTATATATGAGCGTGGTACGCATTGACTGGACTGATACTTTAACATCTATTTAAAATGACTTCATCCTAAGTGCTTTTGTCATTGTTTTGCCTTATTTTAAATATATGTTTAGCTCCCGTGAGTCGCTCTGTATGTGTAATGCTGCCTGCCGAATGTCTGCACTGCATTCTTTTGTCTAACTGCTAATTCTAAGCCATGGACTCCACTGTAACATAAGAGCAGGTCGCTCGGTCTAAAGGATTTTAATTGAACGCTGCACATGGTATTGTAGTGTAATCGTGTATAATGTTTGCAAAAGAACTAGAAGAGGGTCGATGTGCATCTGACTGATGGCTTAATGTCTGCACTCCTTGTGGCTTACGAAGTGAAATTGCTTAGTTTTTTGCCTGATATGTACAGTATATATGTATATAATGGAACAACAGTGCAACACTCATTCTACCTGAACAACTACTGTATGTGCTGTAGCCTAAGAACTATACAAAATGTAATTTAAATAGTTCAGAATGTTAATTCAAAGCATAGGTTTTAACTGTTATATAGCGGGAGCAGGTTGTTCGGTTCAGAAAGGCTTCTAATTGAAACTCTGCACTTGTTGCTGTAGTGTAAAAGTATATTTTGGCTGTACAAGAACTAGCAGGGGTCGATGTGCAGTTAATGGCTGATACCTTAACATCTGCACTTCTTGCCGCATACGAAGTATGGTTAGATAGTTTCTTGCCTGATCTATAGTTTGACATAACGGTGTGAAGCTCAGTTTCGGAGGTGGGTACTGAAAGGCAGCTACCTAACTGCCTGTTGTAAATACTGCATTCTGCCTGTGATTTATGTTGGACTATTTGCTATGGTCCGTGTAATTCAGCTGAATTTTTAATAGTGTAAGTGCTATACAAGGAACTGTGCTTATTTATACTGTATTGTAATACCCTGTCACTGCAGTTAACGTGGTAGTGTTTTTCTCACACGCAAGTTAACCTAGATCATTATTTTAAACAAAAAGCTGTCCATTTTTTGGTTTATTATCGTAGGTTGTCTTGTTGAATGGTTATTGCTGCTGCATTTGTTTCTCTTATATTCTTTGCTCCTTCATGTCTGCTGCTGACCCTTGCTTAAATTACTTCTTCCTTTTCCTTACCTTAACTCCTGTAATTGTTCACATGGTTTCCTGTCTTGTGCTTTTCTCCTGAGCTGTATGTTAATTCGTCGTAACTTTACATTCATAGCTCATAACCTTCTTTTTTTATATATCTGTTCTTACCTTTTCCTAGGTTAAGGACCCACTTCCGTCTCCTGACAGCAGCTGCCTCACTATTCCTGGCCACAGGTAAACAATCTCTCTCCAAGTCATGGACCTTAGAAGGCCACTACAGCTCACAGCCTATTATTGTATGTTAATTGCATTTTGTCTCAAGTGTTTCTGATCCATACCTCCACATAGCTGTATTGCACATCACCGCTCCCCCTGTTACTCTCCACTTCATCCCCTCCTTTCTTGCTTACGTTATCAGTTCTGCCCACTTGAGCTCACTCTGCTCCCGTCCCCTACCCCCAATTTCCACCCACACCATTTACTCTAAGTTTATACTCTCTCTCCTTTCCCCTCCCCTTCTCCACCTATTCCTCCAATTAACTCTCACATCCTTCCTCTCTACCACTCCTCCTCTACTTCCCATTCCTTACTAATTGAAAGACCTCACCATCTTCTAAACCACACCTCTTCTCCCTCAGCACCTCCCACTTTACTTTGTCCCCTACTCCATACTACGTGCACTTTTTTCACTTCTGTACTGACTGTTCCTCTCTGTAACACTCCCTACTTCTAATTCCACTCTGTCCCCTTCATCAACATTTAAAATTACTCTACCATTACACAGCAACTCACCTTTCTAACCTACTTAATTTCTCAATAACTTCCACCACTCCAACCTTCCCTACTTAATTTCGGATTTCCACCACTCCTATCTTTCCATCTTTCCTAAGCATGTTTCTTATCTATGTCTCTACTACTCTTCTGCTCTGTCACCTTTCCTGTTGTCAAACAACTGTCTTCCATAAACTTGCCTTCTACTTTAGCGCACCCTCAATGGATCTTAGAAAAACCTAATACTGTCTCTATAGCACCCCCTCTTTTTAACCCATCTGACCTTCTCTTATACAGATCAAATTAGTTCCCTGTCAAAACTAGGCCCAAATACCACATCAACAGCTCCAAAATACCTACATTGCTACACATCACCAAATGTTTTTCTTATCAGGAGATATTCACCCCAACGCTGGTCCCCACACCTCTCACTCTCATGATTCCTTCCCCACACCCTCATCTGCCTCCCACTCTATCCACTGCCAAGTGCTTTTCCATAAGCTTGATAAATATTCACAGCATTCTCAACAAAGTCAGTGAATTTCACTCAGACTGCCCAGTACTCTCCCGGCATAATAATTCTCACCGAAACTTGGCTCATATCAAACCCCATATTGCCAACAGTGAAATTCTTCCCCTGGGTACAATATCTTCCACTCTGACAAGACACACAAAACATGAGGAGGTGTAGCTGTAATATATTCTGGCCAGATTAGCTTGTCACCTTTGTTCATTTCATTCCCAAATTTCACCCTGTGGAAGTGTTAACTGCAAACTTAGCGATCGCAAAAAACTTCTAATGATTGCTCTATATATCCCATAAGGCAATAAGATCCCCATTCTTTAATGTGTTCTCTCCTGGATCACTCATTACATATCATATGAAACAATAGTTCTGAGGGATGCTAACATTGACTGGCAAACCCTTACCTCAGCCTCCCCTACCTCGCATATAAATCTTCACGGTTTCAGGCAGCTAATTTCAACTGTTGCCCACTACAGTAAACCAACCAACTCCAGCTCTATCCTAGACTGGATTCTAGTATCCGATGCAAACTTTTACCACAACCATGTGCCCTTTCTCCCCTTAGATAAATATGAGTGAAATCTTACTTTGCACCTTCGTTTTCTCAGTCCACTTGCTCCCTAATGCAGGGATAGTGCTTGGAAGAACTGGCTAAAGACATATTCCTCCATTCACCTCCAAACCTGTGAAGAGATCTGCAACCTCACTAAAAGAAAAGTCAATTATGATGAAAAAAAAAAAACTTTTATATAAAGCCTCAAACATACCATCAATAATCCTAAAACATTCTGGAACACCATTAATAAGATTCTTCACCCAGGTTGTCCCAGTATACCTAACCCTTGCCCTAACAACTCTCCTCTAGAAACTGCCACTACCCTAAATGTTTATCTCCTTGACTCCATTAATATGCTAATCCAAAGCAGTTACACTTTCAATCTCACTATTCCTTTCTCTGCCTCGGATCATAAATCTACATTTTCATTCAAACCTATGCCCACTGCCTTCATGAAATTGCTAAACAAACTGAAGCCCTGCTCTCCATCAGCACATAATATTCCACTGATCTTCCTAAAGATATCCGTTAGCTCATTAACCTTCCCCATATTGATTCTTGGATAGATTTATTGATAAGAATATCTAATATCTTGTCACGTGTATCTGAAAACTATGCCAATTCACAAAGGTGGCCACTTCACTGATCTGTCAAACTCCAGGCCCATAGCCGTCATGTCCTCCCCTCTCAAAAATACTCAAAAAAAAATGCTTACACAAACAGCTCCTTGAATATTTTTGACAAGAAAACCTACTCACTGCTACCTAATGTGGCTTTCTCCCTAACCATACCACTACTTCTGCTCAAACCTCCTTCAGTCATACTATCTCTCAAACCAGAGGCAACAATGAACTAGTATCCTGCCTATTCCTAGACCTCTACAAAACCTTTGACACTGTCCTTAACCCCAAACTTCTCACTAAAATGTCTGATCTTGGTCTCCAATCCAATACTCAAAAGTATTTTCCTGAGAAAATTCTTTTTGATTTTGAAATGTACTAGTAGATAGTGGAGCTTTTCTCCTCGGGCCTCTGCTGAAAATGGACTTGTTATCCAGCCAGACTAGCCCGGTCAACAAATGTAAAATAAAAGTAAAATAAATAAAATCTTACTAACAGACAGCAGTCTGTCAAGTGGCTCTCTTCCTAATCACATTTCCATCCTGTTAATACTGGAGTACCTGTACCTCAAGGTTCCATTCTTGGGCCTCTACTGTTTAACATCTTCACTGTCTTCATATTGTCTGCTCTCAGACCTCCCTTATACAGTATGTGGATGACTCCACTGTCATCTACACTTCTGATAATCTCTCACGCTTCCACACTTAACCCAAAACGCAATCAACTCTGTTGAAAGGTGGCTAGCTGACAGTCAACTTGTACTCAATCCCTAAAAAAGCTAACCTTCTCTTATTTCTCCCAAAATCTCTTCTCTTAAATCTTCTTTCACCATGTCATTCCTTGACAACACTGTAATAAGTGTAGAAACACAAACCAACCTCCTGGGCGTTATCATTGATGATCAACGGATGTACATGTCCACAATTGCATAAACAAATCACCAAAAACTAGGCTTATATCTATAGAAACATAAAATTCCTCATTAAGGACACTAGACTTTCTCTTGCGCATGCATATCTACTTCCAAGTCTACTTTATGCCTCTTAACCAACCTGCAATCCTTTCTAATGACTAAACTTGAACTCTCTCTTATAATAAAATTGCTAGATTCACAGCTAATCAACTGTACAATTTACACCATTGCATTGCTGTCAAATCCCTAAACTGTTTTGAACTCCTACACCACTTCTCCAAGCTCAACTGCTCTTTACTCACTCTTTTATTAGTAAGCCTAACTCCTGCCCCACCGTCTCATCCCTCATCGCCTCTATACACCTCTCTCGAGCTCTGACCAGTTCCTCTTGGAAATCTTTGGACCCAAAATAATAATTGGACAACACCTATATAGCTACTCTGTTGTCTTGGCCTGCAACAAACTTCCTCTAACCATCAGAAGTATATCTAATTACAGAACTCATGGCTCTGCTCCTGCAAAACCTCAACCTCTCTCATTCCATCACTTCTCACTGTTCCCCTGATAATTCACCATTTGGTCTCCCCCTCTTACACCCCTTTATCTTTCTTCCTAATGCCCTACCTTACTGTTTCCACTCCTCCTTCACTTCATACGACTACTGCTTTCACCCCTTCCCGTAATACATGAAGCTAATTAGTGGTTCCTTTCTGTTCTCCTAATTCTTCTAATCCAAATGCCCATTATATTTACATTCCTCCTTGGCACAGTGGCAAATACTCAACTCTCTTATTGACTTTCTATTCCTATGTAGAATATATATATATATATATACATACCTCAATTCTTTTTACTTGCTAGTATCGTAGTTCATATTTTCATTACTTCAGGGCTTGCAGATTGTTTTATTTTGAGATTTTGTATGCATCTGTAGTTACTACTGTATTTCTTTTATACCCATATACTTTATTGTTTGCAGATTGATGTATTTTTTACAGTATTTTGAGATTTATTTTATATATGTCTATAGTTACTTCTGTATTTCGCATCTGTCACATATTTGAAGTTTTTTTGTACTTTGTGTTACTACTGCTTTAATAGTTGATCTGTGTGGAGCTTTTCTTCCCTGGCCTCCACTAAAAAAGGGCACATGCTCCATCAGACATACCCGGTTAACAAATGTCAAAATAAATAAAGAAATCAGACATGATCTTAGAGATGCAAATGTGGAAAAAATGAAAACAAAAAAAAAAATCTTGAGCTATGGCAGCAGTCTTGTAGATGTTGCTATGCTTAATACTACTGTAGCTATCAACAGCACTGTATTATTTATAGCTGTTGATAAAAGTTTTATTTACAAGGATATTTTTGGCAATGTCAGAACAGACTGTGCCACAGGCTAGAGATAGGCTGTCTACAATTTACTTGGAACAGGTTTCTTAGGAGGTGCGATTACTGAATCATCTAGAAACAGGTGGGATGAAAGTGTTGCACTTTGGGGGTGTTTTCCTTAGAGTATGTGGGCAGAGTATGATTAAAAACATGGTTATGAGGTAGTGGTTAAAAAATGGGGTGTGTGAAGTTTAATACAGGGTACTTTTTGTGGTCATAGCTAATCAGAATAGCTCCAGGTTGTTCCATAGTTACCAACAGATGAGTAAATGTCCTGCAAGTGATAGTTACTGCATATACACTAACGTTAAGTAAACCATTGTTAGCAGTGGATCTTCTTTATAATTCTGTTGGAATACTATAAAAAAAGCTTAATATAACAGCATTTCTGTCCTAAAAATCTGCAGATTATTTACAAAACTGTTTGCCCAAAACCATTATGTAAAGTGTTCCTTATAGCAGTTGTGTGAGTGTTATGCATTTATTCACTATGTCTTAAATATATGCATTTCCTTAACCTGATATGCTTTGCAAATGTTTGACCATTTGCTTTGAAATACTTTGTAAATGTTTGAGTGTTTTTCTTTGAATTCTCAAAAATGTATTTCTAGCCTTGTTTTGGAGCTTTTCTCCCCCACCTCTTTGCTGAAAATGAACATTTCAGTTCAGCCTTTTCCCAGAAAACCAAAAGTAAATGAATGAATATTCCTTTTCACTCCACCCCCCTGCAAAAATTGCTTAGCCACAGGTGCTGCTCTTTATTTAGAAGTGCACCTTCTCTACCAAAATGATGTTTAAGTTCAAGTCCCAGCCTTTACTCCATTAATTGCAAGTCATAACTATTTTTTTGAACTGCTTCAGTGTAGAAGCTTGCTAGATGTGTTAGAACGAGATCTCGATTTAATTTTGAAATACTGAAGTCCCGGATTTCAGTATTTCGAAATTAAAATACCGGTAAACCAGAATTGCGAAATTCAAAATCCTGAAGTAAGAAGATTTTGAATCAGCACTTCTGGTGTTGTGGTGTGCGAATGGTAAGATGTGAACTTGGGTATGTATGTGTGTGTCTGTGTTGGTTAGGGGCTTAAGTGTCTGTCAATGTGTGTTTTGACTGTGAGGGTGTGTACAATGTGTGGGAGTGAGTTGCTTGTGTGTGTCTGTGCGATCTCGGAGTTAGTATATATAAGTGGGGGGGGGGCTTGCCTCCCTGCTTATCTGTAGTGTAGGATGTTATATTTGAGTTGGGGGAGGGGACTTGTGTGTATGTGTTTGTGTGCTGTATCTGTAGTGTAGCATCGGGATTTTGAATTTCGTGGTTTTAGGGTTTCGGTGTTTGGTGTATACAGCTATGTAATTTCGAAATACTGAAATTTGGGATTGCAGTATTTTGAAATTACATAGTAAATCCATTGGAACATGCAGCTAGTCGCAGTATGGCATTAGATTATTATACAGTGCCTACAAATTGTGGCATCTTTAATTCCTAGTAGATAATGACATCCATAAGAAGCCTGTCTTCAGAGTCCATCAAGACATTGTTTGCAGTGTAATGTAGTGGAGTAGTGTAGTGGAACAGGTAGCACACACACCTTTGATACAGAAGGCTTCGGGTTCTATACCTGCACCAGGTAGATCGATAGCTGAACTACAGTGCAGCATAAGGTGGGTGATGCACTCCTAAGTCTGTTGTCCTTTGTGTGAGATGCTAAAACCAAAGCCCCATCTGCTTGAGTTGGTGGTAGCTCAAGTGGATGTAAAGGATCCCACTGCACCTGTTGAGAAGATTAGGGGGGTAAGTTCCCAGATGCCATGCTCAAATGTCCCCTAGGAGTACAAGTACCACCTTGGGTCTCCCCTGAAAAAAGGCTGCTAGCCTAGTGGTACTAATCTGGTCAACAAAGTATAAATAAAATTAAATTAAAGTAGATTTCCATTTTTAGGCCAGCAACTCTGTGGCATGTTACTTGAGAGATGGGCAGGGGTTTGGATAACTTCACCACTGTGTATCAGGAAGTAAAGAGTATTTAAATGATTTATTTGGAAGTAGTGATTGCCAGGATATGAACCTAGGTACTTGGATTCCTTGCAGGCTTCAACTCCATGAATTACATGGTTTCCCTTTTCTTTGTATCCTTCAATGCAAAAAATGTTGCTAGGCAAATAAGCTGTGTGGTCTGAAGCTCTTAAAATAATATGCATGTTTGTGTAGCATTGTTAGAATGCTTGCCTTTATTACCATTAAGTGCTGGTTTGTATTGTAGGTTTGGACTTAAAGCACCATGGCACAGTAAGTGTGCATTTGTGAACAAAAAAGCAGCACTATTAAGTAGCTACGAGCAGTGTGTGTGTGTGTGTGTGTGTGTGTGTGTGTGTGTGTGTGTGTGTGTGTGTGTGTGTGTGTGTGTGTGTGTGTGTGTGTACTTATTTTTGCTTGCGGATGTGCCTGCGTGTGTACTTGCATGGTTTTGCCACTGCTTTTCTTTCACATATTTTCTTGTACTAGAAAGTGCAGTACAGGCATGTTCAGAGGTACAGCATACAGAAAACTGTCATAAAACTGCTTGAAAAGGGTTGTGAATAGTTGCATAAAATGTACACGATTGAAAACTACTGTGCTGGCAGACAGCATCTTGCTTATTTCATGTAATGATAAAATCCTAAAATAAGACATTTTAACAGTTATTCCATTTATTTTTTTTTACAAAAATTGTACAGTTGATTAAAA
>NC_056746.1:1052327987-1052335487 GCF_019279795.1 Protopterus annectens | reverse complement strand
GGCGAGGGTAGATATGGGGTGAATGTATCTTCTCAACCTAGACAGCGTCCAGGGTGTGTTTGAATACATGAATCCAGACACCAAAGGACAGAAGCACTAACTACCATCATACTCGAATGGCACTGAAATGTGGCTGAAAAATGAAGTTGTGAAGGTCCGGAAACTGCAGATAAAGGATATCGCGGAGACTCAGTATGCCAAACAGCTCAATGTTCGTGATTTGCTGATGTCTTTAAAGTGCCTTTGCAGTACATTGTGCAGTTTATTGTCCTAAACAGCACTTCCCCTATCAGGAAACGTTGGGTTATTGCGTTTATTTTAAATTTTGCAGTTTCCTTGCACTGGTGTTAACTGAAGAAAAGCGAAGAAGTTTAACCTCTGTGTCATGGAAATAGTAAAGGTGTTGCTGGTGTCCATAGAGACTAAATGGGTGCATAATTGCACGAGTGATGGTGCTCTGCTTAAGTCTGTTGATGTAGCTCATAGTACCTTATGGTAACTTCACAGCTGGAAAAGCTCATTTTTTAAGCCATGGTTTTAATATACAAGTTTATGAAGCTTTTTTAAAATACAGTGCAAAAAAGTAAGGAAGGCCTAACTGGAATATAAATTGTGGCATTTGACTCATTGAATGCAGCATTGTATGTAGAAACATCAGCAAATTACTAACTTCTGTGTTGAGTGGACTCTTCTTGCCTGAAAATTATGATATAGAAAAAAAAGGGGGATCTGAACAAAGTCCTCATAAGTAGTTGTGTGGTGTGTAACGCTGCTTTAAACCACATATTGATTTAGCGCTATCTGTCTGTAGTCGGTGTTCCGACAACAGCCCTGTGGTGGCCTGGTAAGGCATTATAATGAAGAGTAAAATAAATGCAGTGTAACCTACAAAAATTACAGTAGCACCACGACTGCTCCAGCAAGAGTGCTGAGCTACCTTCCATGTAATTAGATCACAGATGATGCTTGGTGTGGCAAAAATGCAAGAACTGCCAAGCTTTGGGGCTTCCAGACCTGTATGTCAGTGTTGCCTGAAAGCTTTTTAGACTGCACACCGAGGCTATATAGATGCAAAGTAAACGGCTTGGGTTGAGTTATAAACTGCTTATTGCATTAAGTACTCTAGCCATGCCTGCTTGTGTTAAGCTGCAGATACAGTTTGAAGCTCAAGTGCAACATTTTGTGAATCCCACCCTTTAGTGGCTGCAGTTGCAAGTATTACAAACAACTCTTTTCTTCTTGTATTTTCATCCAACTGATGTACCTTTCTTACAGATGCGGCATATTTCTGCAGAAGAGCATGTTTTAAGCTCCTTGCAAGTCTGGAATCATAACCTTTGCTGTGAACTGCTCAGACTTAGTTTGAAATATGCCTGAGAACATCCAAGCTAAATGTTGTTGCCAAAATTATGATTTTCCTTGTATTGTTGAGCCTGTGAACTTGGCAGGTTTGAAGAGAAGTACACTGCCAAAGTGCAGCAGGCATTGCTCTTAGTGCTACCTTTCCAATGACACTGTCTTAGTCTAATATGTCTTTAGTTCCCATTGTTATTGTTCTTAGTAATGAAGGCCAACTGGGCATATGTCTGCAATGCACACTAATGCTGACCCAAGGCTGTGTACTTGTATGCTGTTGGTAGCCTTCTAGATCTTATGTGGAGGGGAGATTTTTACGTTTTACCTTTTTTTTAGTAGTAGTATTATTATTATTATTGTGCTTAAAAATAAGTAATACTGTACATTGTAATGAGGATAGGCAGTAAGTACATTTGTAATGTGTACATCAGCTGTCAAAGTACATAATCTATGGCCACTCATAGGAGGCATACTTATAGACTGGACTCATGAGTCCCAAGTTAAGTGTCATGCATCCACAGCACCAGCCGGCAGGAGGGGCAGTGAGCCTGCCCTGCAGCAGTTTTCCCTTTGTCAGTGTACATAAGGGGAGTTTGATTTCCATGCCGTAGCTGTATGCTAGTCACTGGTACAGGATTCCTTTGCCTAGACTGTAAGAGCGCAGATCATTGCACGTGTAGGCCCCACAGGTGTGATTGGCTGGTAACTTTTCCTGCAGCAGTCACATGGAAATTCTGTAGCTTGTCAGACTGGGCATCAGATTTGTATTTTAAAATGGTATTGATGTGGTAACCTTACAGACGCATTCCTGAAGGAGGCTATAGTGGTAGCTGATGGCTTGGAAGATTGAAAACTAACTTACAAGACAATATTTTATCTGCATCATTCAAGAAAACAGTATTGCTGCTTAATACGAAGAATTGTCAGGTTTCTAATGGATCTTTTTTTTTTGTTTGTAATAGAATCATGTTTCAGTTTTCTCATTTTCATTCATAATGGTGCAGACCTAAGCACCTTTAAAGCTAAGCTGCTAAACTATCTTGTTACTTTTTGCCACTATCTCTTCTTTAAAGGTGATGACTGACTGAGCTTATGTTGCAAAGATCCCAGATGCGGGATGGGGTGTATGTAATACATAATCTATGTATATATATATATACATGCACGTGAACACACACACATACACACGCACACACTATGTAATATGCAGTTTGTGTGTGTGTATAATATGTACATGTATGATGTATGTAGACACATGTACATATATCTAGATATATCGGTTTTCCTTATGACCATACAATGATTTCCTTTTGTCCTATGTTTAGATGATCTTGTAACTTAGAAGTACTGTTGGTTATTTGCAATCTGTTTCTAACTATATAATTTGAAACACTGATATTGTCATTTGTTGTGTGATATAGGCATTGACTCCAGGCCTGGGATTTGGCTGAAGATTACCCAGTTGGTTAACAAACCAAATAAAAATCAATTGATTATTGACCAGTAGGTTTTGTTCTCTGCACATAAAACTACAGAGCTCTGAGTGCATCCATGTAGCACAAAAGTCTGTCCCTCTTAGTTTCCTGCTTGGAGTGGAAAAGCTGAATAGCTTTATTCAGTGAAAATTCAGAAGCGGATTTAGACTATAAAGGAGGATTTGGTTTAAAGAGTACCATTTATTGTGAAAGGAAGGTTTTTTTTAAATGCCACGATTTGCAGTTTTGAAATCCTTTTAACTGAGGCAAAGGCAACTGTAAACAGTCTTCCAAATTTTCGATCTGTGGAAATGAGCGAAAAGGAAGGAAGCAGAATGTAAAGGTTAGATGCCAGAAAAGAGCTACTTGATGTCTGGGAAGCCTCAACTGCAAAATTCTGTTCAAAAATTACTTTACTCTTTTTTGTGTTTAGATAAAAGAAGGATGTAAAGGCAAAAAGACAAAAATGACTGAAAGATTTACATCAGCAGAAGAGTAAGCCAGGCCTGAACTGTATTGTAGGTGGTAGAAACATGGCCTAGAGAAAATTACCAACCTCTGATACCAGAACAGGCAATTTGTCTGCTTTGAAAGATATGATCTTGTAGTACTTAATTTAATCTCCTTCAGAATGGATAAACCTCCTTAGAGAACAAGAATAGGAAAAAAAAAAGCATATGGAACAAAATGTAAAATCACATATTGTTAAACAAAGCCATAGTAAAGAGTTGTAAAAAGCCATAGTAAAGAGTTGTAAAAAGGGGTGGAACCCAAGTATAGACAGATATCAGATTAATTTACAGCATCTCACATTTATGGATTATAGGATGCTTGTAGATGTGTTCAAGTAACATAGCAGTGACTATGAAATGGTGGCAAACCACTTTACAACTGAGTCATGAATAAAGAGTAGATTATTATCCTAAGGACTAACTGTCACCACTGCTGTTTCACCTTGCCTTTAACCCATTAAACTGTGTACTTAATAGATTATGTTATGGTTACAACTTAACTTCTAAAAAAACAACTTTGTCCAACTGAAATCTCATCTGCTTTTTGTGGATTTAAAAACTGTCTAGCTTGTTAACCATTTCTAGTTGCACTTAAGTGTTTGTCTAAGACTTTCTCAGACAATGTACGAATGACATTTGGTTTTGATAAATGTGCAAAAGTAACATAACAGAACGCCACAGTGCTAAGAATATATCAGCCTTGGATGTGAATGTGATATACAAGAGCTTGGAACAGGAAGGAGTGTGTAAACATTTGGGAAAAGACAGAGGATTAGCGGTAAAACAAGAGCGAAGTTATTATGGAATACTCGCATTAAAAACGTAGAGAAAAGAGGAAACCCTTTTTCATAAATCAGAATCTAGACATAGATGCATCTAACCCTACTATTACATCACATAATAAATGCAGACTGGTTATCCCTTACACGAGAAATAATACAGAAGTGAAAAAAGTTATTAATAAGAATTGGAAGATTTTGTCAACAGATCTATTTAGAAGGATAGTAGGAGAAGCACCCAGTTTCTCTTAAAAGTCTTCACAGAGGCATTTATGTTATGAAACCGATAGGAAAAGGAGCCAGCTCAGAGAAAGGGCACTTTTCCATTTAGGAGATGTAATTTTTGCTCATACCTAGGAGACAGACCTACACTTTATTCATCCGAGCACAGCTAAGGAATATGAATTTCATTTGTATGCTGTAGAAATAAAGATTTAGTTTACCTAGCATATTGTGTCAGATGTCCAGCTTTTTATGTTGGAAAAACGATTCGTACTCTACGAGAACATATTTGTGAACACATATATGCTAATAAATAAGGAGGAGGAGACTAATGCTATAGCCAGGCATGTATTGAATGTGGGGACAAAACATAAATTTAGGTTTATGGTCTTAGAGTTCATATACAGGAGTTCACGGTTTGGTAACATCAAGAATTTTACATGGAGAGTAGAAATCAAATGGATCATTAGTGCCTATCTGCTTGTAGCCTCTGGCCTTAATGATAGGGTATCTATAAAACTATTTTTATTAGATAGACCCCTGAGCAAGTAGGAGTTTTATTTATATATATATATATATATATATATATATATATATATATATATATATATGTGTGTGTGTTTTTGTTCCGTATTTTTTTATTTATATTTTTTACATTGATCGTTTTACACTGATGCTTTATCCTAGTTGTCGGTTTGAATTCAGTTGTACCATACCATGCTTCTTACTCTGTTAACTGCAGTTTGATATTATGCAGTTATTTTTGTATTCGTTTCTCTTCTTGTATTAGTTTCCCCTTAAGGTTGAATTGGATGACATGACTGATTTTTATCTGATTGGATGTTTTAAATTGTTTAAGTATTTATAGAATGTGTTTTTATGATGATATTGCAATCTGATGAAGCATCATTTTTAGACGTGAAGGTGTTTTTTCATTGAAGGATTATTAAAACAGTACCACCAGTGTGCCATATTTGTGCCTGCACTTGTTGCTTTTGGATTTGGCTCTGTTTTTCTTGTGCAGCACTTAATTCTTGGGACTATTTGTTACTTTTTCGCCATTAAAAACATATCTTGGCATTGGGGAATTAGGTTCATGCTATAAATAAGTTTGCTCTTCCTGTACTAACTTGCAGCTTTGTGAATGCCTGGCCCCAAAAAGCATTGGATCACATGAGTAAAAAAAAACACTTCAGGCTTATCAAATGATATATATATAAAAAAAAAAATTGCATTGCAAGATGTGAATAGAATATCCTTTGGCCTGAAAGAGTATGGGCCTCCTCAAAACTGACTTGCATATAGGTCTGCAGTTGTGGAGCTGCATACTTACTTGCTGACGCCATCATTTCTAAACAAGACAAGTCTAAGATGACATGTTTGCTCAGATTAGCAGAAGCATTTCAGAAAGGAATAGAACTGGAAATCAAGCCATAAGGGAAGAAAAAACAATAGAATATAACAATAGAATATAAAGGACAGGACCAGAAGAAATGGAAGGAAAACTGGAAATCCCAGTTTTATTGACCAGTATAGATAAAGATTTGATGCATGAATGGTTAAGGAAGGTGAATTTAAACCAAAATTTAAAAGGTTAATGGCAGCTCAAGACCATGAACTTTGAACACATGGATTTACAAAGTCTGTAGAAAGAGTGGGCAATGCAGACAAATGTGACTTTTGTAGTACAAAACTGGAAACGTTTGCACATTTTGTTTCTGGATGCAATATACTCATGTCTGAGGGTCTGCATTCTGAAAGGCACAACAATGTGACAAGATTGTTGCATCGGGGATTACACAAACACTACAACATACATATTGCTGAGAAGCATTGGAAACATGAATCTGAAAGAAATACCAAAAATAGAGGTTATGGTTATATGGGATCAACCAATACCCATAGTTAAGAAAGTAGTAGTAAGAGAACCAGATGCGGTAGTCAAAACATACTGAAACTAAAAAGGAGAAATCAAATGCCTGTCTAGGATAAACTAGGGATCCTAAACGCTGACCTCTGATGCTGAGGTGAAGGACTTTTCCACCTTACTGGGAGAAGTTTGTTACTGAGCGGTAATGCCAAGGGCTGAGGTACTGTCAGTTGACTTGACAGAGTGAACTGTGGGTTGCCTTGGCCAAATATAGAGGAGCAGTTAGAATAAGACCTGTTTTTCTTTTTACCTTTAGAAGAATGTTTTGATGTCTGAGACAGTGAAGAGTAGGTATACATGAGAAACTTCTTTCCAAATAATTTAGAAGGCATTTTTGCCCTTGCTAGAGGATGAGGTGACTTGGAGTGGAATAGACCTATACTGATATTCATTGTCCCTATGAGTGCATGGAGTCAAACTGAAACTGGCAAACAGATCTTCAGCATTACAGACAAAAAGCAGGGTGAAAGCTGTACCCATGTAGATTACTTCCACCATTTTTGTTTGTAAATGTATACTGTACTATAACCAGTAATACAGATAAAAGCCACCCCCCCCATAGATTCCGATATTGCTGGACTTCAACGATAAGAGAAACTTTTTTGTTCCCAAACTTCTGTGATTTCAACAAACTCCTATCAACGTATGCAGCTGAACAGGGAAGCAGATGGAATAAATTAACTGAATCATTGTCTGAGTAATCATATTTCAGTTTAACCTATATGTACCTAGCAGAGCACTGGAAGTGGATAGTTGTAGTGTGATGCAGACCAGTCTTGGGCCTGTCTCACTGTACTGTGATTGGGGAGCTCTTTTCCAGAGTCCATTATTGCCTATCCCATGTTTGCTACATTTATGCTCCTCTTCCTTTGAGTTGGGCAGTAGATGAAGATGCCTGCAGTTTGAAATCTTAAGAGGGTCTCCCCAGGCATTGTCCAGGGTAACAGTTGACTTCAGGTTTGGGAGAACATAAAAAAGGAAGGCTTGTGTTCAAGGATAGATGTTTAATCCATCCTCTGCAATTCCTTCTTTAGAGAGGGCATCAGAAAAATACTTTAGTGGTTGGTCAGTATGGTTCCATAAGTTCTTAGCATGCCACTGAATTTTCTTTGAGGACTTTTGCATAATTAACCATGGATAGAGTATGTGGAACCCAGTATCAATTTTAAATTAGGCTTTTAAACAGACTTCCTTAGATTCCCTAACTAAAAAATTTCAGCATCCTT